>NW_021145371.1:83796-126772 GCF_002837175.3 Physeter macrocephalus | reverse complement strand
AATGAAACATTTTCATTATAACAAGAGAATTCATTTCATAGAAAGGAAAAAACAAATTCAGAAAGTAAAACAATATGGAAGATTAAAAAAGAACTTAAAAAGAAATGATATGGAGGAGGGCTGGAAATCAGTCAGAAATTCCTCAGCCTAAAAGAAACGATGACCCATATGTTAGCAAGTACAGGTATCAGTTGGAAGATCTTGCATTCAAACCCATTCCACCAGGGCAAGACTGGCTGGGGCCAGCAGCTAGAGATAGCTTGTGAGCTGTCCGCAGGACTCTCTGGGTCCCCGGAGAAGGACTCAAATTCCAGCCAATGCTGGCACCCTCCAACAGAAGGGAGAAAGAAACAGCTGACTTAAAAAGTTGCCCCCAAAGTCAGGCAACTGAAGTTGAGAAGAGTACAGAAGCATTTCCCAAACAAAGAATAGAAGGGAGGACAAGAAAGAAACCCTTGCCTTTCATGCAGTCGGTAAAAGATAATTTTCTTCTCCCTCATAATCTCTACAGATGGTCATAGGCAGGAACATTCAGAAAAATGAAAATGCAAAGCTCTATCAGAGGAAGAGAAAAATGATTGATATGAGGAAAATCTCCATCACTGCATGGAATATTCCATTTTATACAGATTTCTCCTGAAGGTCCAGGACTGAGCTAAAGGACTGAGCCTGCGTGTACGTGCCCTGAGTTTGGGGGTAAGGAGAGGAGAAGGGGATGGGGTTGAGTTAGCTCAGCAACAAGGTCTGGGAATCCTACAGAACACAGAGACAGGGTCTCCACTTACCCTTTTAGATATAATACGATAATTTCCTATAGGCTGCCAGGAGCATTCTGGCTCAGACACAGATGTAGAAACATCTAGACTGGCTACACCATTTTCCACACTTTGAGCCATTCTGGGTATAGTTGTAAACTAAGATCAAATTATACATCTTTGAAAACCTGCTACTAACCTTCCGCTCATACCACACTGGCAAACACCCCACAAAAAATGTGAAATCAGGAAGAAAAGTGAAAAATAAGACAGCAGGGTAAAAGTAGGGGCATTTCTAGACACTTCATCCCCAGCAAGACTACCACAGCCAAAAGGAGTTGCCTCCAGAATATTCCTCTGAGCTCTATTATTTTTCCTGTATGTTCTACAACCATCAAGGTATCTACTACAGTTTATTAATGCACATGTTTGTGTGTATAAATTATGCTTGTCCAGCTAAATTCTGAGCAAATTCCACACTCTTCAATCCAGGATCCCAGACTTAACTCCACAAATCCCAAGATCCGAAACTCCTGCTCTAGGACCCAAGCACTGAATAACTTTGGGTGAATTCCTAGGCTTAGCCTGGGGGAGCTGTAGCAACAATAGAAAAAAGGTCCAAAAAGCAAAACAAACAGGCACACAAGCAACTTTCCTATTGCTTAAACAATGAGGCTGTTCTTAACTTTTTTTTTTTTTTTTTTTAATAAATTTATTTATTTATTTATGGCTGTGTTGGGTCTTCCGTTTCTGTGTGAGGGCTTTCTCTAGTTGCGGCGAGCGAGGGCCACTCTTCATCGCGGTGCGCGGGCCTCTCACTGTCGTGGTCTCTCTTGCTGCGGAGCACAGGCTCCAGACACACAGGCTCAGTAGTTGTGGCTCACGGGCCCAGTTGCTCTGTGGCATGTGGGATCTTCCCAGACCAGGACTCGAACCTGTGTCCCCTGCACTGGCGGGCAGATTCTCAACCACTGCGCCACCAGGGAAGCCCTTAACTTTTTTTTTTTGGTCTCAGTCAATAGTGAGTCAAAAGACTATGGCAATCTTTTTCATCTTTGAGATTTAACCACACTAGGGGACAATAAAACATTTGGGATTTTGGATGTTGGTTTGTTGTTCTGTTTTATTTTTGTTTTGTTTTGTTTTTCTGGTGGTGGTAGGCTTCAAACTCCTGTTGTACAATTATTAATGGGTTTCTTTTTTTTTTTTCTTTTTTTTGTGGTATGTGGGCCTCTCACTGTTGTGACCTCTACCGTTGCGGAGCACAGCCTCCGGACACGCAGGCTCAGCGGCCATGGCTCACGGGCCCAGCCGCTCCGCAGCATGTGGGACCTTCCCGGACCGGGGCACGAACCCATATCCCCTGCATCGGCAGGCGGACTCTCAACCACTGCGCCACCAGGGAAGCCCGGGTTTCTTTTTTTAAAGTCATGTTTGATTGTTATTTTAAGTAAATATTGCTTCCCTCTAGTTATAGGAAGGGAACACTTACTTTCTACTCTCACCAGGATATACATTCAGAAACAAGATCCTGCAAGAATCCTTCCCAATTTAAAGCTAATTTAGAGGTTTGTCTGTAACTTCAGAGACAACCCACTTGAATTGTTCTAACTTTTGGTGAATATGGAGTCTCCCAAAACAGACCACAATTTTGAATTGGATACATTCATAACATCAGGGGAATATACCTACACTGTCCATATGAGTAATGAGAGTTTAATTACAGGAGAAGCCCACCCTTCTGCACTATTAAATATTATGTATTCTGAAGAAGGAAAGGAAAAAACTCACCTCCAAATGAAGTTAAAATGACCTACAATGATGTGGTGAAAAGTTTATCTACATAGGAAAATATTATTTTATCATGAGAAAGAAAAAAAGCAAAACACAAAATTTTATGTTGTATTCTACTCCAAAATTCTAATTATCTACATATAAAATGGTTATATTTATTGTCCTTGAACAAAAGAATGTAATAATTTTTGCTTCCCCTCTCTAATGCTTATGTACTTCTCTGTCAGTATAAGAAAACGGTGTAGAAAAATACATCCTTAAGAGATATAACTACATGAAAACGCCAAATTGTGTTTTTGTTGTTGTTTGTTTCTTTTTGGCCAAGCTGCGTGGCTTGCTGGATCTTAGTTCCCCGACCAGGGATTGAATCCACACCCTCAGCAGTGAGAGCATGGAATCCTAACCACTGGACCCCCAGGGAATTCCCAATGCCAAACTGTTAATATAACATTTTGCTGAGATGTGAGAAAATGGAATAAGAGAGGATGTAAATTTTTTTTAAATTATATTTCAAGATAGTAAATGTTGGTTCAAAAATTTCATAAGAAATGATATCCATATAAAAAAATCATGACCAAATTACCCTTAGTAGATAGCCACACAGCAACAATGTTTTCTGAATAACTCAAGAATGAGATTCAAGAGAACGGGTTTTTAGTGGTTGGATCAGCTTTGTTTTGGAAGTGAATGCTTTCCAGAACTTTTACTTATGATTTTGATTATACATATACTTGATGTTATTTTTATGGCTCTTTGCCAATCCCTTACATTTTATGAGATTTTGATCTCTCACTTTTGCAGTTAGCTGGGATTATTATGTAGAAAAATAGTATCTAACACATATCTTACTCTTAGTATCTGACACTCTGTTGCCAGACCCTGTTCTAAATGTTTTTCTCATATTAACTCACTTAATTCTCAAAACTGTGAAGTGGGTAATACTACCATCTCCATTTTACAGATGAGAAGATTGAGGCATAAGGAGGTTAACAAATTTGCCCAAGGACACACAGCTAATTAAATTTTAAAAGCCTAGGAGGAAATGCACCAAGGTATTGATGGCAGTTTCTTAGGGTGTGGGGTTATAAAGGAGTGTTAAGAGAGATGATATGACAAGCTCTTGAATTAAGACAGTGGCAGCTGTTTTGGAACAGAGAAGACAGACTCCAGACCATTTAAGAGAAAATACTGGCAGGGCTTGTGGACTGATTCATGCCACATGGGGTTGGGGGAGAGTGGCCTGAGTCTAAAAACACTCCAGCTTCTGGCTTGGGTAGGGGTAGGGAATATAACAGATGGAGCAGCTTTGGGAGAGAAGACTATGTTCTCAGTTGTGACATGTCAGGCGCTACTGTAAGTATCTGAATATGTAAATCTGAAGCTCAAGCGAGAAGGCAGGTCTGGACTTGAGAGTCTTCACATAGAGCTGGTAATTAAACCCCAAAGAGAGGTTGTCATAACGCAGGGAGTGTGTGGAAGAAGAAAAACAGTTGTGGAACAAGAATAAAACTCTGGAGACTCTCAGCTTTATGGGATATGCAGGCAGTAAGACAGCCATTCGGATTCGACATTATCATAGCAAATATAAATATGAAATGCCACGTACATATTTGCTTTTGATGGTAGGGTTCATTTATGAGAGACAAGGTAGCATCGAAGTAGGGCAGGGTAGTAGACATGCTTGGGTTCAAATCTAGCACTTTATCACTTCGGAGCTCTGTAACTATCGTCAAGTTACTAACTGTTGGTAAAATATAAATGATTAATACACTGCTCATACTGCTGTGGGTATTAAATGGGTTAATCTACAAAAGCACTTATATGGCACGGTGCCTGACATGTAGCATGGACCTAATAAACAGTACATATTATCACTAATCAGTACGCAAATCATACAATTATTTTTCATTCCATTGTCATACTTTGCCAGTTGAGGAAATGGTCTGGAAGTCTGTTGACTAGCAGTAATAAACTAGAGTGGAATTAAACAATTGTACGAAAAAGTCACCAAAACAATTCACAGACACTCAAGAACTGGTATTTTCCATGAATTTGTTTGGTACAGTACATGTAAACAGAGGTAATAGCAGTTGGTTAGAAGAACTAGCAGGGACTGATAGAAATATTGGTATCTGAGCTACAAGACTGCATTAAAATTTTTCTTTTGTTCTACTATAAATATTCAACAACTAGCCCCAGTTATCTGGCACAGAGTAAGCCATAAATAAATACGTTGACTGAATGTAACAAAATGATTTTTTTTTAAAAAAAGGAGGGGGGATGATTTCTTGTACCTGGTATTAAACATCTCACCATTGGAAGAATTATCCTTATGCAAAGAAAAAGATGAAGTAGCCATGCCTAGGTGCTGTCACTTGAGATCTCTCAAAAGAGTTTGGCTATGCAACTCCTCTCCCATCAGCATCTGCTGCATATTTGAAATTCCCAGCCTGCTGTCCTCCTTTGGAACTAGGTTTAGAGTCCACGGAAGAGCCAATTAAAATGCAAATATGTCATCTGTATACGGGAACCAACTTGGCTTCTGGCAGACACTGACACGTTTATCAGCTCTGTTGTGTGAATGGTTAGCTGCCACCCAGAGGCCTAGACCTTGGGCGCAGGAAGGGCTGCTTCTCAGCAGACACGGTGGGGTCTGCCTTGGCCAGTGGCAGGGACACTGCTGACCGCCAGCCTCGCTGCAGCCCCGAGGCAGGCCCAGCTGCAGAAAGCAGCCAGGACAAAGACAGCCCCGGGAAGTCTCATGGTGGGGTGGGACGCCATCATGGCCGGGTCTCCCTGTTCCTGAATTCGGGTCACCTCGGCCCTTCCAAAAACCGGCTGGCTCTCGTCAGAACGTTCGCGGCCGGACGTGTGAGTGCATAGCGATGTTCACTGTCTTCTCATTGTTTTCATCACTGCAACCTCCAGTTCCCCAGCACATGAGGGCCGGGGAGGTGGCCAAACCGAGTTAAAACCTGAAACGTCTTTTTTGTTCTTTACAGTTCAGTCAGTTTAAATTCCATGCAATCTTTACGTTGTGAGCTAATATGTATTATACAATTCTGTGTTTGCCTTTTCAAAGGCTCTTCAACTTACAAACACCATGCTGGGCTCCCGGCCGGGAAAATGAGACAGAATTAAAACGCACAGTCGGTAAGTTCCAACCCAGCGTTTGGGGCTGGACTGGGGCTGCAGCCTCCCCTTCCTCCTCTGCCCCGGCGCTCTTCCGGCTCCCCCTTCGCGTCCCCAGGACAACGCCCCCGCGGACCCGGAGGGAAGGCGGGGCGCCGAGCCGAGGCCGTCACGTCCCGAACGTCGGGAGGCTGGCCATCGCTCTGTGACGCCACGAGGCCCCGCCCCCGCTGCCCTGCTATCCCCCGCGGCACGCGCCATTTTGTCTCCAGTGTCTCGTTTGCAGTCGGTTGTGTGGAAGGAAGCGTCTTGGTCCGTAGGCGTGAGGAAGGGAACAGAATCTATTGTCTGTGTTTGGCTCCGTAGTTTGGTCCGAGGCCTCCCGGAGCTTTCCCGGGGCAGTCGGCAGAAGCCGCCGCGACCGCCCCGCCCCTCCCCTCCGTCCCCGGGACCGGGAGGGACCCAGCCCGCGTCACGCCCCTCGGCGCTCGCCTTTCCCTTCTCTGTCGTTGCGTCCGCATCGCGCCCCCGGAATCAGACGGTGCCCCATAGATGGCCAGCTTTCCCCCGAGGGTCAACGAGAAAGAGATCGGTGAGGAATGGGACGATGGGTGAGGGTTGCTGGTGAGCGCGCGGGGGCTGCGGAGAGGCAGAGGCTCGGGAGGAAGCGTCTCTGAGTCTGAGGAAGAACAGTGAGCCGGGGCCAAGCCCTGGAGCGAAGAGAAAAGAAGCGGCCCTGCGAGTGGGTGTCGCCGAGGGTAAATGGGATCTGCATTGATGCGGCGCCTGCTGTGCGCCTGGCACGGAGGGAGGCGGTGCGCGGATATTAGAGGCAAAGAGAACCTGGGCGCCGAGTGGCGAGGGTTGTAATGATTGTGTGGCCGGAGATGGACACGCTTCCCCGGGGACCACCCTCCCACCCCCAGTTTTCTCATCGGAGGTCCGCGCAGGGCCATTCTTCCGGATTTCTTCTGGCTAAGGGGCTGGGGCGTCGAGTGGGCAGGGGAGGGCTGGGCAAGTCTCCAGGACTCTTAAAAAAGTTTCCGGTGGGGAAAAGTAAACTTGTGTGATCTGAGCTGTTATGAAAGGATGGGTCTTCGTGTATACCAACAATTATAAGGAGAAATGCAGCCGAAGAGGTGCCATCAGCCTGGAAAAAGCAGTATTTTAAAAACTGGCATGGCGTTAAGAAAGGCAGCGGCTCTGGGGAGGAGACTCAGTTATCTCTCACACAGAGGAGCAGGGAGGAGCAGGGTGGTTGGGTGGAGTGACCGGAGAAAAGCTGATCTACAGAAGAGCAGACTCTTGAAAAGTCTGTCTAGAAACTGGCTTAGTGGCCAGCCCTGCCAAGCAGAAGACAGGCCAATAGACGTTGAAGGTCCAGCGTCAGGACCTACCCACTGACTCAGTAGAAAGCACCTCACATTATTTAAATCCTCTCTCAAGGTACTATAACTGGAACAACTTTGGGGCGAGTTGCGGGTGCTGTGCATTGATTGCTATGCTTGTAAACCCTGAACTTATCAAGTGATGTTATACACCTTATTTAAATACATACAGTTTTGGGGACTTCCCTGGAGGAGCAGCGGTGAGGACTGGGCGCTTTCACTGTGGGTGCCCGGGTTGGATCCCTGGTCGGGGAACCTAAGGTCCCGCAAGCCGCGCGGCATGGACAAAAAAATATAGATAGGTAGGTAGATAGACAGTTTTTTTTTTTTTTTTTTTTTTTTTTGTGGTATGCGGGCCTCCCTCTGTTGTGGCCTCTCCCGTTTGCGGAGCACAGGCTCTGGACGCGCAGGCTCGGCAGCCATGGCTCACGGGCCCAGCCGCTCCGCGGCATGTGGGATCCTCCCAGACCGGGGCGCGAACCCGGTTCCCCTGCATCGGCAGGCGGACGCGCAACCACTGTGCCACCAGGGAAGCCCCGATAGACAGTTTTTATTTAAAAAAAAATAAAATAGATTTAGCATCTCCTCATCCCTCCCCAGAGCCCAATACTGTGTGTTAATTAAATGAAAATTGGAGGTAGCTACTGAGCAGAGAGCCTTTGCATTTTCTTGTTCTTGAACTAAACGTGTGCCTTTATTGAATTCTTGGAGGAGGTTTTCTAGAGAAGGGGAGAAGCTGAAGTATCCAAAAGGCCCTGTATCCTGTATGTGGGTGAATTTTTATACCTAGAGACAGCTATCTTAGAGTTCTGGACTTTTGTTCTCTTAGAGATAAGGTTGAATGGCAGGTTAGGAGGGGACTTTAACCCTGGTTTTAATGACTATTTTAAACATACAGAGAAAACAAAATTCATGTCCAATTTTTATTTTAACTGTGGAACATAGAACTCAAAAGTTCTTATGCTCAATTCAGTGCTATTTTTTTTTTCCTACTCACAGCAGTATTGCAGATGAGTAATCTGCCTTTCATTTATCTGTATTTTATTTCATCTTGATGAATCATTTTGAACACTTTCCAATCCTGTCTTCTAAGGGATGAATAGAGGTTCTTAGCATACCTGCATAAGGTAGAACCATGCACTAAATAGCTATTTTAATTAAAAAAATTTTTTTTGCATATTTGTCTCAGTGTTATTTCCTGGATATAATATAAAGTTACTATATAACTATATACAGTTACTATATAGTATAAAGTTGCTATATTTAAAAGAACTTTGGCCTTTTGTAAGTTTTTTTTTAAACCCCAGGTTTTTGTTTCTTTGTTTCTTTTTTTTAAATATCATTTGAATACAAAGTTAAACACTAATACCTCTGCCTTGCTTTGTATCTATCAGTAAGGACTAACATTTTTTCTTGGGTATTAATGATAGCTGTTTGGTTTTTCAAGTAAGTACTGAAAGAGGAGGCAAGATTCCATGAATGATTAAAGAAGTCTCTGTGACAGGGAGTTACTGCCTAGAGCTACTGCCCTCTTTCACAAGGTTCTGCCACAGATCCTCCCTTTCTAGTTATGAAATTGCAGGGAGGAATGTGAAGAAGGAGCTGAATCTGGTTTGCTTGGTTGAGCAGTGACTCAGATGATGTGTTACTACTGTGCGGATATTAATAATGTGGTGTTGTATCTAATGGCCAAGTTCCCATGGCAGGCAGCTTTTCCCTTATACAAGATCATTAAATCATAGTATCTTAGGATACTAACATTCAACAGTTACAGGTAGTATATAAAGGTTTAATTAAAATTTTTTCTTCATTGTAAACCTCGTGCTAGTTTATAATAGTGTACCAGTAAGTATTTAAATGAGTGTTTAAATTATTTGATTATAATGCAGTGATCATTTTATGTGCCTGTTAGCAAGCAAAGAAACACAAGGTAATTATTAGTTCAGTACTTATTTGTATTTATTTGGCAGTATTTTTTTTAGGGTGGCCCTATTTCTTGAAATATATATATATATATTCGAGAGTAGATTAGCTTATTATTTCGTGGTCTTTGTTATCTGAACCAGTTTTTTAGTTAATTTATTATCACCCTTTACACAAGCGGAGTTTTGTGATTGTGGTCAAGGTGAAAGAAGAAAAATACAGAGTGATCCTAGAATACAGATTTTAAAAAATGAGTCTTCTGTAGGAAAGTTAGTCTTGCTTATGCTTGCTAAAGGAGAAATGAGTTCTAGTCTAATTTACCAGATGTTTTTGAAGTTGAATGCAAGGGCCAGTCCTCTATTTTTTGAGATGGAAGTTATATAAATATACTCATCTAGTTTAATCAGGGGCTTTCTCTTTTTAAGATAATGCTTGCATTTTTCAGTTGAATTTTAAAACTTGCTTCCCTTATTTGTGAACTTTGATTTTCTTTTTCTCCTAAAATTTGTGGATTTTAAAAGATAGATGTGGTTATAGAAACCCATGTTTAAAAAAAAAAAGATTTAGGCATTGGTTGCAAATTCAGGGACCAGGCACATAAATGAAAGACTGTGGGCTTGGAGGAATATAGGGGACATGGAGCAGCAAGCCCTTTCAAAAATCATTTGTATGTGAGTGTTTTGGTTTTTGTTTTGTTTTTTTTGGCCGCGCCGTGCGGCTCGTGGGATTCTAGTTCCTCAACCAGGGATTGAACCCGGGGCCTCGGCAGTGAAAGCCCAGAATCCCAGAATCCTAACCACTAGGCTACCAAGGAACTCCCTCATTTGTATATTTTAAAAATCATTCTACAGGCATAAGAGTGTCACCGGTTTGTGAATTTTGTATTAAAGTCATGTGATACAAGTGGGGCAGGGGTAGGTGGGGGGTTCTGCTTTGATTAAACCACACTTGAAGTGTTGTGTTTGGTTGAAAAAGTTCCACTTTTTTGAGGGCCATTACTAACTGGAGTTTATCCAGAAAAGTATGAAGGTGTAGGTGGAGAATGCACTTGAAACCATGTAATCTAAGGGACGATTGAAAACTCACCAGATTTTATCCTGGTGAAAAGATTTAGTTGCTGATGTCATGGCCGTCTTCTATTTATGAATGTCATGTGAGAGCAGGATCAGGCTTATTCTTTTAGATCATACCCAGTACTGAGTGGGTACAGTGTCACGGAGGAAGATTTTGAGTCATCAAAAGGAAATTTTCTGATAATTTCAGCTGTGCCAAAATAGATGCATATTTATATTTATGAATATCATAGGAAAACAGACTTCAGTTTTGCTTTGTTTTACTTTTTAAACCATAATCTCATTGTTAATGTATCAAAGAACTGGGCAAGGAAATATTTATTTATTTATTATTGTTTTTAATATTTATTTATTTTTATTTTATTTATTTGATTACACCAGGTCTTAGTTGCAGCAGGCAGGCTCCTTAGTTGCGGCTCGCCAGCTCCTTAGTTGTGGCATGCGAACTCTGAGTTGCAGCATGCATGTGGGATCTAGTTCCCTGACCAAGGATCGAACCCAGGCCCCCTGCATTGGGAGCACAGAGTCTTATCCACTGTGCCACCAGGGAAGTCCCAAGGAAATATTTAAATCGCTTAAGAATGGGAGCTTATACATGTGCTTTCATGTTCGTCCAATAAATATTTTCTGAGCCCCTGTCACATGCCAGGTGCTACACTCCCTGTTGGTGGAGCACACGTGGAGACTGGAAGTGTCACTGAATGAATACATTTTTTGGGTTTGTGTATATATATCCGCTCTTGCAGTAGGAGTATATGTGGTTCTCATTTGAACTGCAGTACGTAGAATATATTGAAGTTTAGTTGTTGGAAACTTTAAGCCCAAAACATAAAAATAGACCATAGAGTTGAACACGCAACAGATCACAAAATAGATAATAGGGAAACTAAACTGAAGGTGACTTATAACTAAAGAGGAAGAGTAGCAAAATTTGAAATCAAGACAGACCCAAGACAGCAGTGGTGATAGACTGATTAAGATCCTTTCCCTGGTAGCGCAGTGGTTAAGAATCCACCTGCCAATGCAAGGGACACCGGTTCGAGCCCTGGTCCTGGAAGATCCCACATGCCGCGGAGAAACTAAGCCCGTGAGCCACAGCTACCAAGTCTGTGCTCTAGGGCCGACTCTAGGGCCCGCGAGCCACAACTACTGAAGCGCGCGCGCCTAGAGCCTGTGCTCTGCAACAAGAGAAGCCACCACAAGGAGAAGCCCGCGCACTGCATCGAAGAGTAGCCCCTGCTTGCCGCAACTAGAGAAAGCCCATGCTCAGCAATGAAGACCCAACGCAGCCACAAAAAAAACCCAAAAAATATCCTTTTCCAGTATTGAGGAAATCGCAGCTACGTTTGCATTTGCACATGTACAATAGGAACTTGTTGATTATCCTTGTTAAAGGCAGACGAAAAATTCTCTGTACACTCTAATATGCCAGTTTAATTTTTAAATTTTATTTTAAAAGTAAATTTTTTTTTTTTTTTTTTTTTTTTTTTTTGCGGTACGCGGGCCTCTCACTGTTGTGGCCTCTCTCGTTGCGGAGCACAGGCTCCAGACTCGCAGGCTCAGCGGCCATGGCTCACGGGCCCAGCCGCTCCGCGGCATGTGGGATCTTCCCGGACCGGGGCACGAACCCATGTCCCCCGCATCGGCAGGCGGACTCTCAACCACTGCGCCACCAGGGAAGCCCTATTTATTATTTTTGGCTGCTATTCTTTGTCGCGGTGTGCGGACTTCTTCATTGCGGTGGCTTCTGTTGTTGCGGAGCACAGGCTCTAGGCACGCAGGCTTCAGTAGCTGTGGCTCGCAGGCTCTAGAGTGTAGGCTCAGTAGTTGTGGCATGCGGGTTCAGTAGTTGTGGCTCGCGGGCTTAGTTGCTCCACGGCATGTGGGATCTTCCCAGGCCAGGGCTTGAACCTGTGTCCCCTGCATTGGCAGGCGGATTCCTAACCACTGCATCACCAGGGAAGTCCCAAATATGCCAGTTTTAGTTATGAATGCTAAATTTAAGTTCTGGTAACTAAATTTAAAATATATGAACTTGTTCTTTTTTTTTGTCCCAAAAACCAAAAGAATTACTTCCATTTTGGAGTCAGTTTGTGGCCCATTAGGAAGATGCTTGAGGACCACTATTTGAGAATCACAAATAACAATGCATTTTATTTATTTGGTGGCACCCAGCAGCATGCGGGATGTTAGTTCCCCCACCGGCAATCGAACCCGTGCCCCCTGCAGTGGAAGCACAGAGTCATAACCACTGGACCGCCAGGGAAGTCCCAAATACAGTGCATTTTAAAACACTGGTTGGGGAGGCTGGACTAAGTAACCTTTAAGTTCCTTCTAGGTCTGAGGATTTTGTGGGTTTTGTGACTTGAAAAAGATAAGAATATTCACGTTTGACTTCATATTTTGACTAGACCATTATATAGTGCTTCCTTTTTTTTTTTTTTTTAATTTAATTTATCTTCTGCTGTATTGGGTCTTGGTTGCTGCTCACAGGCTTTCTCTAGTTGCGGCCAGCGGGGGCTACTCTTCGTTGGAGTGCGCAAGCTTCTAATTGCGATGGCCTCTCCTGTTGCGGAGCACAGGCTCTAGGTGCGCAGGCTTCAGCAGTGTGGCACATGGGCTCAGTAGCCGTGGCTCGCGGGCTCTAGAGCACAGGCTCAGTAGTTGTGGTGCATGGGCTAAGTTGCTCCGCTGCATGTGGGAATCTTCCTGGACCAGGGATCGAACCCCTGTCCCCCCCATGGCAGGCGGATTGTTAACCACTGCCACCAGGGAAGCCCCTATAGTGCTTCCTTTGAGTAATGATATAAAACTTTATTTTATAGTGGTTTATGGTTTTTGAAAGCTACAAACTTTTTGGAAGATACTTTTCCTGCAGAGTAACTTCAGTTTCTTGCATTTTATTTATTTATTTATTTATTTGCGGTACGCGGGCCTCGCACTGTTGTGGCCTCTCCCGTTGCGGAGCACAGGCTCCGGACGCGCAGGCTCAGCGGCCATGGCTCACGGGCCCAGCCGCTCCGCGGCATGTGGGATCTTCCCGGACCGGGGCACGAACCCGTGTCCCCTGCATCGGCAGGCGGACTCTCAACCACTGTGCCACCAGGGAAGCCCATCTTGCATTTTAAATGTTAGTAATTTGAGGAAAACATAAGGCAGTGCAAAAGTCAGGACTTCAGTAATTGCTAGCCCTGATTGATCATTACATTATTGTTATTTGACCAGTTTTTTTTTTTAACTTTCTTAAAAAGCTCTTGATTTGGGAAATTTTAGGAAAATCACTTTATCAAAACTTAAAGATGTTTATTCTCATTACGGGGTCTTCACACCACACATCACCCCTCAAAGGGTAGAATGCAGAACTCATTGTACCTTGTCTACATAGAAAAAGGAAAAACTCAGTGGAGCTGAGTGGATCCCAAAGTAATATGGATGCAGTCTCAAATTCATTGTTGGTTATATGTGATATCCTATATATATATTTTTTCCTTTTAGTGAGATCACGTACTATAGGTGAACTTTTAGCTCCTGCGGCTCCTTTTGACAAGAAATGTGGTCGTGAAAATTGGACTGTTGCTTTTGCTCCAGATGGTTCATACTTTGCTTGGTCACAAGGACATCGTGCAGTAAAGCTTGTTCCGTGGTCCCAGTGCCTTAAGAACTTGTAAGATTGTTTACTTTTTTGTATCTATCTGTTTGTAGAATTTATTTTTTTCTCTGTGTGGAATAATAAGATTATTTTGATATTTAAGTTTTTTCCTTTGGAGACTGTTGTAAATGCATTTTACTCACAAGCTGAATATATTTGTTGGAAAATTTGTGGGAAGAATTGTCTGGCCTTATATATTATAGAATACTTTCTCAGACACATTTTTCTTTTCCATATATCAAAAGGCAGGTTAATTGTGCCTTGGTAGTGCAATTTCTAAAATGTATCTACTAAATTTAATCTTTCCCTGCTTTTTGTGTTTAGTTCACCTTTATGGTTTTCGTCATTAATGTCCTTATTACGTATTACTTTGGGTCTAGAACGTATGGGAAACTACTGATTATTATGGGGTTTAAGATAGTTTTCTGGTGTCAGCTGCACAATATCTTAATGTTCTCAGAATTTTTTTTGTGTTTTGCTTGTTTATACTTTTGCGTTAATTAAAGGAGTCCTAATTGAGATAGGATTTCTATATCCATGAGGATATATTAAAACAAATTTGAAAATTTGAAATGAATAAATTATAAATTGCTTTATTGTTGAACTTTTTCTCAGACACTGAGGATTTCTTTTAGTCTGAATTTATTTGGTCATGCCCATGTAGCTTGTAGCAACTTTTCCTCTTCCCATCTATAAGGATTCTGTTGTTATTCAGTATCACTATAATAATATTGAAGTTATTTTAACAAACACTTATCATTATTTAGTATTCACACGAGTCCAGAGTAAATAATAACTAGATTTCAATCTGACCTTTTTTTCTACCCAGTCTCTTGCATGGCACCAAGAATATCACCAATTCAAGCAGTTTAAGATTGTCAAGACAAAACAGTGATGGTGGTCAAAAAAATAAGCCTCGTGAACATATTATAGACTGTGGCGATATAGTCTGGAGTCTTGCTTTTGGATCTTCCGTTCCAGAAAAACAGAGTCGCTGTGTAAACATAGAATGGCATCGATTCAGATTTGGACAAGATCAGCTACTCCTTGCCACAGGGTTAAACAATGGGCGTATCAAAATATGGGATGTATATACAGGTATGGAGTCATAGTTTTGAAAGCAAACCTAATTATCTTATGATGCAAGCAAACCTAATTATCTTATGATGCAAGCATAGCTCATAGGCACTGGAAGAATACATAATTTGAGGATTTTAACTCACAGAGAAGCAAGAATTGATGCTATGAATGTATCTTTATATTTGGCCTAAATAGCATCTTCAGCTCATAGTTTTAATTTAGGAAAATAGAGTTCATATTGCTTGATCACTCTTCAGAGAATATGATAGTAGGAAGGGCACGTCTAAGGAATGTTTAGTTAATTATCACTTATAAACTGGTAATTTAGTTTATGACTCAAATTGCAAGGTGTTTTCTTATATACTTTTTCAATGATTGATAGCTTAGAGGCTTTCAAGGTAAATCTGGTTTTCAACAATCATTATCTAACCTCTGGAAAGTTTTAATGACATTTTATCTAAAGTTTAACCAGATAGGTTGAGAAGTTAAATTCTTTGGGCAGTTAAAAGTAAATGTGTTGTGGGAATTCGCTGGCGGTCCAGTGGTTAGGACTGCAGGGGACATGGGTTCAATCCCCGGTCAGGAAACTATAAGATCCCGCAAGCCATGCAGCACGGCCAAAATAAAATAAAATAAATTTTAAAAAAGTAAATGTGTTGTTCACTACCTAAAATAGTTTCTGGCTGATTGTATGTACTTCAAAATTTAAAAGATTTTTTTAAATGAGCATTAAAACTATGTACATTAGAATACAGCAAGTGATACTAACACTGAGTGGGGATAATAAGTCAGTAAATTTGATTGAATTCTGGGAAAACATTTAAGGTAAGCACATTGCTTTTCATAGAAAAATAAAACTATAATAGATGAATAAAGTACCTTTTTTTATTGAGATTATGTTTAAAAATTTAGGCTGTTATAGGATAACGTGTATCTTTGGGGGAGTTTGACAGTCCATTCGTAGTCTAGGCCAAGTAAAAGAAAAGGAAAATTTTGATTTTGTATTTTAAAATCATACTCTACAAAGATTTTTAAATGATGTAGATTTTCTTGATATTAAATTGACTTGATCCAGGAGTTTGTTCACATTTCAGGAATTCCCTTTTAATTTTTCTAATTTAGGCTTTGGTATCTTGGAAATAATCCATTTTAAAACAATGTAAATAGTGAATCTTTAAAGATAATAGTAAAGGCACTAGTAAATAAGACATTTTACACTTGGTAAACTAAGGAGGTACCCAGATATTTCTATTCTTTTTTTTTTAATGGTGATCTCAACCCTATTTTTTTAATGTGGAAGCTGATTAAAATTATTAACATTGTCTCTTTCCCACCTTCCACTGCATTTAGGAAAACTCCTCCTTAACTTGGTAGATCATACCGAAGTGGTCAGAGATTTAACTTTTGCTCCAGATGGGAGCTTGATCCTGGTGTCAGCTTCAAGAGACAAAACTCTGAGAGTGTGGGACCTGAAAGATGATGGTATGTCTTTCTTTCTAGACTGTGGAAAAGAATTAGTTTCTGGATATTACTACTGAGAGGTATTACGAACACTTGGGGCATCTGACATTAAAAGTGACATGATCAAAGTTTCCTTTTCTCTGCTTAGTCCTTTGGTCCCTTTCCCTGTACAGATCAAACAAAACCATAAACGTGACCCAGAATAGAAGCCAGCAGTTACTCTAAGTAAACAATCTGATATGACTCAGAAACTAACTACACATATCTGTATCAACTATTTGAGGACAAAATCTGGATCAGTCTTAGGGTTTTATTTGAACTGGTCTGTGTTTTATTTCCTTTATATTGGGGAGGATTATTAATTTCCTTCATTTGCTTAGTGAAAATTTAAGTAGATCTTGACCTAACAAAAGATATAACTTAGTAATTAATAAAATGTAAATTCAAACATGATTTATACACAAGAATTTATAGGATGTAAATACTAATCATAATAATAAGTTGGATAGTTTAAGAATTATAAAAAGTAAGAGATTTGTCCTCCAATATAGTAAAAGGAATATCAGTGTCAAGTTTTAGCTTTTTCGGAAACATTGATAATTGTGATCCTTTTACAAAGTTTTAGAGAGTCTACCCCTGAGATGAGCATCTCTTCCCCCTTCTTAGCCTCTGATGAAAGAATTTACAGTTTTAACTAAAACCATATATTTAATTAAGATCTGCTAGTGCTCTACCAGCCTCAAGCTGGAAGTTGACGGGCTTGTTTGGGGAAATATAGCTTAAACTGAATGTAGTAGAAAACAAACCCCTCAGATTTGGAGACTTGTTTCAGCTTATGGGTAATAACCATTGCCTGATAGAATTATACACTAATACTATTACCAAACTATGTGGCACCTCTTCTGCATTTATCAGTTCTCTGATTGCTCAGCTATTGAGGGGTGAAGGGATCCCAATAGTTAAAACATTTGAAAATTAAATTTTATTTTCTTTCGCATATCATATGGAACTTGCTCTGTCAACACACTTTCAGTTGTAAGTCAGCCGACCTTTTCTTAAAGGGCCAGATGGTGAATATTTTACACCTGTGGACCATGCTATCTCTGCAGTAGTTACTCCACTCTACTGTCACAACAATGGGCATGCTTGTGTTCCAGTAAAACTTAGGTACAAAAATAAGCAACTGTTGTATATTGCCAACCCCTGTAATAGATTAATCACTGCCTCCGTAGAAGTTTGTGATTCTGTGATTCTGCCATTTTTGAAATGCTGCTTATTTGAAGTAGATTCTAGGGTTAACCCAGGTATTTTCCTTTTGTTCAGGAAACATGATGAAAGTATTGAGGGGCCATCAGAACTGGGTGTACAGCTGTGCATTCTCTCCTGACTCTTCTATGCTGTGTTCAGTGGGAGCCAGTAAAGCAGTATGTGTCAAAGTTCTTGTATACTTACTGTGAATTGGATTATAATAATGTGTGCATAATCATTTTAAATCTAAGTAACCTATTAAGTCTGTGCTCGGTGTCTTGAATATCTTAAATGTGTTATTTCATGATGGGGGAGAATTTGCATGAGGGAAATTAAATAAGTATAGTTATTGATTGTAAAGTGAGAAATTGGATTGTTTTAGTTAGAGATGATATTCATAAAATGAGGGGTATGTCAATTTTATTTTTTCTAAGATCTAGGAGAGTTTATGTGCTATAGAAGAGATCTAGTCCAAATGTTAAGACATTCCCTTGCTAATTATTTTCTTCTCTGCTGTTCTATTTTTTTTTTTTTTGGTCCAGTTTGCTGTTTAAAAAGTTTTAAGTCCCAGCTGGTCCTGGACATTTAACTGAAAAAAAGTAACTTAAAAATCTAATAAGAATAAAAATAACAATCATGTATGTCCTGGAGTAAATTTCATCTAGATTTGATACAATCTGTCTTGCATAGCATATCTGTAGACAGATTAATGATAAAGTGACTCTTAAGAGGGTTATGCTTATTGATGAACCCTCCTTTAGTTAGTTGTCTACCAGCTCTGAGTTAGTATAGTTAAAGAGATCTTATTAGCTTCAGGTGTTTATGAAAATGATTGAAGTCCAAATACATGTGATGATCACAATACACTTTGAATTAATGGGGGGTGGGAGGCTGGTTAAAATGCATTTTATTTAGCCAAGAAGTATGTTAAAATGATAGTTGCAAATGTTGGCAGTTTAGAAAAAAATATTCAGTTCTTTAAAAATCATAAGAAGAGCAAAGCTAGATGTTGACATTGCTATTTTAGGCTGTGTGTTTTCCATATGCTTCTTGCTTTCCCTGTCACAGGTGGTGGCAGCAATATTGGTGTGATTGAGGTTATGCTGGCACCACTCGCACACAGGCGCACAATGGTGTTAGCTGGGCAGAAAGAGTGGCATCTCTGGCTACCGGGCTGGGGGCGACCTTTACCATAGGATGAAGTAACCTTGCATTCGGCTGCAAGGTGTACTGTACGTACACAGGTGCTGGTCGATGTCCACTTTCTGCTTTTCTTTCTTTCTTTTTTTCTTTTTAAAAATAATTTTCCCCACAGTGAAACCAACTGACTCCTCCGATGTAATTGATCTTCCAGTCTGGTGGAATTGGGAGTCTAACATGTGAAACCAATTTAATGTAATGTAGTTGGCTTTCAAATGGTTTCTCTGTGCTATTTTTTGGAATTCTTTGAGATACTAGAGATACCTTAAGTCTTTGATCCAATTTAAAATTTGTATTTATTTTTCTTTGGAAATAATATATTGTGTCTGTGCAGAAAAACGTAGCAAAAAGGATTGCTTTACTCCAAGAGGAGGAGAGTTTGTCTTATTAGGATTGTAATAAACCTCCAAGCTCACGTTTAATATAACAGATTGAAGTAAACATTAGAATCCTGTTTAGAGCTATTCTGCACAGTATAACTACTGATCTTTAGAATCTAAAACTATGTGTGAACTTGTACTAAAGTAATTTAAATGTTTTCTACTTAAAATGACTAATGATTGTGGTTGGTTTGGGAAAAATAAGATTGGCAAATCTTGATTCACAGAAATGTTGTTAATTGTATTATTTTCGTAAATTAGCATTTTCATTTTGTAATGTGGTTTAACATCCTTGTTGTTTGCCAAAGAAATTTCATTTGGCTGTGAAAAATTCTCTTTGCTTGCAGTATCTGTTTCTCTTCCTAGGCTCACGTTGGTGACCCAAGCCTATTGTAAACAAGTGATTATCTCAAAGGGAGATGCCAATGGAGTAACAATTTGTTAACCTTATATTTTCTGTCTGTATATTTTTTAAAAATTTGGTAGTTTCTGGAAAAAAAAAAGAAGGGGGTTTGTAGTACTTAACCCTATTTATTTCTGTATATTTTAGTTAATTAGTTTTTGGAATAAATGGATGTCAGTATAACTTTGTGGTTAAATTGCATTGCCTTTTTTGTGTTTAGGCTTATTTTTAAATTAACATTTAACAGAAACATTTGAAATAGAATTTGCATGTTTATTTTAATTAACTTAAAAACTGATTTTAATCTTTGACTATGACACTGAGCATATTCTTTCATAATTATTCATAATTTATAATGTTTAATTTAATGTAATCTTAATTAAATTTAGCAGTTTTAGTTTAAGATGTGCCATTTTGTCCTCTGCATGTCTGAATGAAGCTATAACATTTGCCTTTTTTGCAGGTTTTCCTTTGGAATATGGATAAATATACCATGATACGGAAACTAGAAGGACATCACCATGATGTTGTAGCTTGTGACTTTTCTCCTGATGGAGCATTACTGGCTACGGCATCTTATGATACTCGAGTTTATATGTGGGATCCACACACTGGAGACATTCTGATGGAATTTGGGTGGGTACAGCATGAATTATTTTAGTCTGTAATTCATCTCTACTATCAGTATAGCTTTTAAGAAGTCATGGGGATGATTAGAATCATTAACATGTGAAATCTAAAATTACAGTCTGTCATAATTTAAAATTTCGGTATCATTTAGGCCCTTTAATAATGCGTCTAAATTCTACAAATAAATTTGACTCTCTTGATACAGGTCTTGTTATCGTTACTTAACAGTACATGACTGTAGAAGTGGTAATTATATTTAGAGTTTCGTGTTGGGGAAACATAGTTAAAACTAAAGTTGGACATAGTCTTAAACCACTCTGTAAGAAGGAGATTAGTAATTAGGTTAAATCGCTTCATTTAAAGTAGATAGACTAGCTCTGCTCAGTCTTCTCAGTTGTGTTTGTTAAGGCCACTTTAAACATTATTCCAAAGACTGATGTACTTTGTACCTGGGTAGTTTTGCTTCTTGAAGTGACCTTCATTTCCAATGAAAACATGTCTTTGACCTCAGGCACCTGTTTCCCCCACCCACTCCAATATTTGCTGGAGGAGCAAATGACCGATGGGTACGATCTGTCTCGTTTAGTCATGACGGACTGCATGTTGCAAGCCTTGCTGATGATAAGTAAGTGTGTGAATTACAGCTTGACCTATTTATTATTGTAAAGATTTCCTTTCATTCTTCTACTTAATAAAAAACATTCTTAAGGATGAAAAATATGGCCTTTCTGCAGTTTGGGTTTTAATGGCCCTTTTTCTAGACAAGACCTTGGGAGATGTTGATGTGTCTTAAAGAACATTGGCCTGAACAGTATTTATGTAAACTAAAGATAATGCGTGCCTTTCCCTGTGTTCTTTGTTTGTTAACTGGTTCAGGCAAACTGGGTGCATTTTTAATTAGCATTTTAGCTCAGCTGACAGATTTTCTTAGTAATATCTTATAAAGGTTGGAACAGAAGGACATTTTCAAAGTGAAATAAATGATTAAAACAGAGTCATTTGTATCCACTGAAACTGAGACTATAAAGATGAAATGTCACATGAGTGAGATGTGCTGCTTATTGGTAAGGAGAAACTAGATGTAGCCATTCCATTTTCTCATACTTTTATCCATGTGCGTGGATATAGCATTAAGCAATTTGGTCACATCAGTTCAGAAAGTGGCTCATTACCATCTTTTTAGAATGTTAGCAAACCTATGGGGAGAGTTCTTTATTTGCCAGCAGTCATTGTTTTCTTGTTTGTTCAGCTAGTTTCTGACTATCAGTTGTCTGCTATTCCTAGACACACTCTACCTAGATGAAAAGTTTCATAAACTTCTTGAAAAGAGTCAAACAGATCAGATACTGATTATATTTTAAGTGTAAGGAAGTAAGGAGAAAGTTTCTGGTTGTGGGCATTACAGATCAGAACACTGGGAAGTGAAGGCAGCCATGCTTTATAGTCTCTCAGTGTGAATTAATCCAAATTACCAATTGGTATAAACTATAAAATCTTTTATAAAGCAAGTTCTGGTCATTGCTGCAGTGATTGTGTGTGTGTGTGTGTGTGTGTGTGTGTGTGTGTGTGTGTGTGTGTGTGTGTATTTTGTGACTCAGCACAGAGTGGCATTTTTTTCTGAATTTTAAAAGTTGCTTTTACCTTAAATTTCCTACTAATCAATCACTGGACGATTTATTTCCTTTCCAGAATGGTGAGGTTCTGGAGAATTGATGAGGATTATCCAGTGCAAGTTGCACCTTTGAGCAATGGTCTTTGCTGTGCCTTTTCTACTGATGGCAGTGTTTTAGCTGCTGGGTAAGTGATTTTTCTGTTTCCTTTTAAGAGGCAATTTAAGGTGGCTTTTAGTCAAAGCAGCCTGTATTTTATTGTCAGTAAATCTTCCATAAGGGCTCTATATAATTTTATTACTTTGTCATAGAGGGAGATCACTGGGCAGGTCTCCTTAATTAGGTTTTAATGTGCAGTTTGTGGCTCTAATTCACAGCCTCGGTGGTAGTTGTTTGAGCTGTGGGATGATGAAATACATGGATTTGTGTGACTGAGCTTGTGATTTGTTTGTTTCTGTTTAGGACACATGATGGAAGTGTGTATTTTTGGGCCACTCCAAGGCAAGTCCCTAGCCTTCAACATTTATGTCGCATGTCAATCCGGAGAGTGATGCCCACCCAAGAAGTCCAGGAGCTGCCAATTCCTTCCAAAGTTTTAGAGTTCCTCTCCTACCGTGTTTAGAGGATGCTGTCTTCCCTAGTATTAGGGACTGACAACACACTTTACACAAACCTCAAGCTTTACCGACTTCAAGGTTTAGGAGATTTATTTAATTTGATACATTCTTGTATTGCATTTTGATCAGTTGAGCTTTTAAAATATTATTTATAGACCTTAGGAGAAATATTTCTGAACATATCAAATGTAAATTTTTTTCTAAAATGTAACTGAAAACATATACATACATGTATATATTTCAATATAAGCTGCTGTGTGTTGAATGGACCCTTTTGCTTTTCTAATTTTTAGTTCCAACATGTATATATTGCTTCAGTAGAGCCACATTATGTATCTTTGCTGTAAAGTGGAAGGAATTTTTTTATTCTGGGACAATGAGTTAGATGGTAAATACTGACTTAAGAAAGCTGAATGTCTCATAACAAAATGTGTATTTGGTTGGGGGGTGGTCAGACAACTGACCTTCAAGTAAAACAGCTTTTGTCTAGGGAAGGATTTTGTTTTCCTTAGGAGTGGCATCTGAGAGGTAGAATTTGAATGTGACATTATTAAATGAAAAATAGCCAGGATATAACCAGGAAAAAAGGGTGTCTTTTTTTTTTTTCCCCTAACTACTGCTGTGGGCCTTAATTTTGGAAAGCAGCTTGCTACTTTAACCCCTGTGGTATAAAGTATTATAATAAATTTTAGTCAATTTGAAAAATCCATCTACTGCATTATTGCTAAATATTTTGTTGTTTGTACTAAGGGACAATTGTTTTAAGACCGTGGTGGGTTTTTTTGCTTTTTGTTTATTTTTTACACATATCCTATGTTTCTGCAGGGGATAATATTGGTGACTTGCCAAAGAGAAGCAATATAACTAGTATATCTGCTTTTGCCTTCTGTTATTTATCTTACCTGCAGATATTAAGAATGTATGCATTATGTAAAATGCTTGATTATATATTTTTGTTGTTTTTTAATTAAACACTTTTAAAAATAAAACCACTATCGGAGTTTTGATATTTAAAAAATGCTGTAATAGTGCCTCTCCTCCATGAGTGGTGTTTAGCTTTATTTTCTGCACAGTGTCAGGTATGCGGTAAGCATTCAGCATGTGTTACTACCATTTGTTGAGCATTGGCTGTGTGCTCATTGCTATTCTTGGTGCTTCCCAATGATTCTGAAGTATTATTATCCCCTTTTTATAGCTATGGAGGTTCAGAGAGACCAACTCACTCCCCAAGGTCATACAGCTAAGAAATGAGATCCAGGATTTATTTATTCTATTTTAATAAATTTATTTATTTTATTTATTTTTGGCCGGGTTGGGTCTTGGTTGCTGCGCGCAGGCTTTCTCTAGCTGTGGAGGGCAGGGGCTACTCTTTGTTGCGGTGCGCGGGCTTCTCATTGCTGTGGCTTCTCTTGTTGCAGAGCACAGGCCCTAGACACGCAGGCTTCAGTAGTTGCAGCACGCGGGCTCAGTAGTTGTGGCTCACAGGCTCTAGAGCACAGGCTCAGTAGTTGTGGTGCACGGGCTTAGTTGCTCCGCGGCATGTGGGATCTTCCCGCACCAGGGCTCGCACCAGGGCTCGAACCCAAATTGGCAGCGGATTCTTAACCACTGCGCCACCAGGGAAGCCCAACATCCAGGATTTAAATTCCAGTTACTCTGCCTCCAGAGCCCTGTCTCTCTCCAAACTGGCCATGAACAGATGCTAGACTTTAGGGAAGGCACCCACTCAGTCAACCTCAGACTCCTAAGTTAGTCCCTGCCTGTGCTGCCAACCCCCTGGGGTTAGCACGGAGGTCAGGCTTAATCTCTCCCAACACACTCCTCCTTTCCCTGGATCATGGAAAAAATGAACTAGAAGGAATGACTCCAAATAAAATTTGGTGACTGAAACCCACGCAGACAAGAAAAATGATTGTGGAGCCCTGTGCTTTGCCCTGTGCTTTGCCCACTGCCTGGGGAAATTACACTGGACGTTGGTTAGGTTTGCTCCCCACACTGTTCTCCTTATGAACTTATCTCAAACAAATCATTTTTATTGCCCATGGGAACAGTCCAACTCAGGCCAAAGCAGGAAGCAGTAAAGCAGTCACTAAAGGTGAGAAAGTCAGCTGACCTTGGGACTTCCCTGGTGGCGCAGTGGTTAAGAATCCACCTGCCAATGCAAGGACATGGGTTCGAGCCCTGGTCCGGGAAGATCCCACATGCCGTGGAGCAACTAAGCCCATGCACCACAACTACTGAGCCTGAGCTCTAGAGCCTGCGTGCCACAACTACTGAAGCCCAAGTGCCTAGAGCCCATGCTCCACAACAAAAGAAGCCGCTGCAATGAGAAGCCCGTGCACTGCAACGAAGAGTAGCCCCCACTCGCCGCAACTAGAGAAAGCCCGCGTGCAGCAACGAAGACCCAACGCAGCCAAAAATTAAAATAATAAATAAATAAATTTCTATATATATAAAAAAAGTCAGCTGACCTTAAAACTACTGGCTTTAAAGATCAACACCAGGTCAGGTTACAAATTACCACATCCAGGGGAAACCTGAGCCCCTCGCACCAGCTGTGTGCACAAGGTTAGACACGCTTGCCTGGAGCTGACCCATTGGGAATACCAGCCACGAGGGTGGCATTGGGCCATGTGGAAGAGTTATCCAGCTCAACTGACACAGATGTGATGGAAGGAGCAGCGACAGTTCACAGCCAGGGAGGGCCCAAGTCAGGAACAAAGGATCAGATCATTCTTACCATTCATGGATTGAAAGCTATACTTTTATCCCTCCATATTTGAACATCTCTGAAATTGGGATGTATTTTAAAATCGATCGTGCCTTTAAATTTTTTTCTTTCTTAAGTGGTACACACTGATGGTACAGATTATAATCAGTGGCATCCAGGATTTGATGAAATAAAAGTCAGTGGTATTTACATACAAGTAAAACATCCGTGAGATGTTATAGATAATGTCAGGAGTAGAAGACACCAGAAGCAGATGGTAAATGAAGTGAGACTCAATGAGGCAAGTGAAGGGGGATCCATTAGCCCTTCCTGAAAAATGGCTTGACAATGAAATCCAGCTAACAAAAATCTATTAAAATCGCAAAATAGCTAACATTTATAGACATTTACTATGATCTAGGCATTGTCCTAAGTGCTTAACCTGCATAATTTGATCCTTGCAACAACCCAATGAAGCAGATTTTCTTACCCCCATTTTATAAATGAAGAAACTGAGGCATAGAGGGGTTAACTAACTTGCCAAAAAGCCACCTGATAGTAAATGGTGGAGCCAGGATTCAAACTCAGGCTTTCTGACTCCAGGTCCTGGAAAAAAGAAGGTGAAACACTCAATGTGCAAATTGAGCACAAAGTTCAACTTCGAGCTTCCTGGCAGGCAGAGCAAAATAGGATCTAAAAGTAAATATATGCTCAATAGAAATAAATCTCCACATGTACTTTTAAAGTAATGTCTTCATAACTTCACTGTTTTGAAAGACAAATGCTCGTGATTTCTTCACGTCAAGCTACATGGAAAACTACAAAGTTGACAAAAACTGCATACTATTTCTTCTCCTAGAAATGACATAGAAGATCCCATGCCTGGTATCTCATTTTGTATTGGATTGGCCAGAAAGTTCGTTCGGGTTTTTCCATAAGATCGAACGAACTTTTTGGCCAGTCCAATAATTGAGAGGGAGGGGGGCAGGGGTCAGAGAGAGAGAGATGTGGAGCATCCATCTGGAACTTTTCTGTAGAAAGTGGGTCACTTTGGCCTGTTTTCTAGGCACTAAATAATTACTGAAAGGCCATTAACACATCCTCAGACAAGGCCAAGGCAGAGTCTGGTTATACACCTATGAGATCATAAGCTTCAGAGTCAAGAAATAACTTGGTTTAAAATCTTTGCTCTAACTATTGATACTTCGTAATTGTGTGGCCTTGGGCAAGTCCCTTGACCTCTCTGAACTACCTCTTCCTCACCTGTGAAATCATCCTAGTACCTAAAACCCAGGGTTGTCAGGATTATAGGAGAGCAAGCCCCAAAAGCCCCAAAAGCCCCAAAAGCATTTAGCATGGGGCCTAGCCTTAAGATAGGGAACTGTTAATATGCCTAAAAGAGTCCACAGAAGCAGGGGCCTTGGGTGTTTTTGATTATCCCCTTCCCCCAGGCAAATTTGAGGCAAATCAAATTTTTTTTTAGCATGTTGAGCCATTGTTTTTAGTTTTTTTAGTTGTTGTTTTTTTCCTGAAAGAAATGCCAAAGGCCTTAAAAGCAGCCACACCCCACTCCAGGCCTCATGTGACCAGTCAGATGATCAGGGAGGGCTGGGAGGCAGAGAAGTGGAGCTTGGCTGCCTGCCCCCAATACACAAGCCCTGGAACCAGGGAGGAGCCTCCTTCTACTGCGGGGGAAGGCAGAGCCTGGGCATGGGGGTGGAGGGCGGTGGGGAGGCTGCAGCCCCAAGAGGCAGAGGGTTTTGCTGGAACCAGTACTTGGGCTGTGGGCAGAGACTGTCAGAGGACATTGTTTAGCTGCCTTGGGTATGGACTGATCAGGGCACAGAACCACCCTCTTGGGCCTGATTCCTGCATCTGCCCAGGCAGTGGCTGTCCTACCCTGGCTTCCTCAACATCCTGGGCCTCCTTCTATCCCCACACCTGTCATTCACAAACTCATTCATTCATTCTTGTCTTCCTTCCTTCCTTCATTTATTCACTCAGCGTATCTTGAGCACTTGCCATATGCCTGACCATGCTGGTGCCGGGGATAACAAGACAGTTCCTGCCCTCCAAGAATCCCGGTCTTGAAAGCAGATGAAAACAAATCTGCAAAACTTAACAGCTAAGGAAAAAAACCTCATAATTGCTTTAATTATGGGCCATAGGCAGGATCACTATTCACGGCCTTATTCAGTGGGTTTATCACTGGAAGCAACAAAAAGAGTTGGTTGACAGCAGAGTCTGCAGCCAAACTGCCAGGGTAGGCACCCCAGCTCTCTACTAACTAGCTGTGGGACCTCGGGCAGGAACTGAGATTCTCTGTGCCTCTGTTTGGCTGTCAAATGGGGATAATAGTAGTTATGAAACCGTGTATCTCAGACCGGGACTTGAACCAGCCAAAACCCAGAATGGGACTTGAACCCACGGTCTTTTAACTGAGATCACACACCTGGTCTCAGGACTCAATGAAGCTCAGTTCCTTGATGTCTCATGGCAGAAAGAATTCAGTGAGAGACAAAGGGACAGGTAAGAAGTGGCTTTATTAGAGAGAAACACACTCCACAGAGTGTGGGTCATCTCAGAGGCAAGAGCGGCCCGTGGTATGGGGCTGTCGGCTTTTATAGGGGTGGGTACTTTCATAGGCTAATGAATGGGAGGAATATTCCAGCTACTTTGGGGAAGGGGTGGGGATTTCCAGGAATTGGGCCACCGCCCACTTTTTGACCTTTATGGTCAGCCTTGGAACTGTCATGGTGCCTGTGGTTGTGTCGTTTAGCTTGCTGATGTGTTACGATGAGCATATACTGAGGCTCAAGGTCTAGTGGAAGCCGACTAGTCTGCCATCTTGGACCTATTTTGTTTTAATCAGTTTATGTCGTGTCCTCGGGTTATGTCATTCTTTTAAAGCCTGTCCCCTGAACACTTCCCTCCTGTTTCAGTTACATCCTCATAGGGTTGTCATGAGGATTAAAGGATTTAAGACTGGAATAGGGGCTGCTCTCTCCTTCTGAGATAGCCCACACTCTGCCTGTGGAGTCTGTTTCTCTTTAAATAAATCCACTTCTTACCTAAAAAAATAAATAAATAAAAGACTGGAATAGGGCCTGACATATAGCAGTGTAAGTGTTTCAGTCGGTTTTCTTTACGACGCTGCAAGTTTTTCATATAGCAATGGGGTTCTACACCCACCCCACCCAAGCTCACAGCGAGCGTGCCCCATGGCCTTCCCCAGAAAATGAATGAGCTATGTTGACCGTAAGAGTTACTTGTGGAATTTTGGAAAAAGTACCTGCCAGGCCCCTTCCCTGGACATTCTGAGTTGGAACTACAACGCAGGTATCAATGAAAAAATGTTGCCTGCCATATCAGTAAACAAAGGATGCTGCAGCTACCAAGCTATCACATTACTGCCGCTGCCCGGATGGTGAGCCCTGAAGGAACTCAGAATAGAAACAGGATGCCCGCCAATCTAGCAGACAGACACTGCAGCCACCCCCAATGGTGCACCCTGAGGAGACTCAGGATGAGAAAGCACAGACTACTGGCCCTAGAGAGCTAAGGTGCATATCAAAGGAATGATTTTAGTGAGCCCAGACTCTTGCCTCTCCCCATAAAGAGAAAAGTGCTAAATTCCTTAACTTGAGATATCTGGTTTTCTTTAATTAACAGTAATTGTTTTAAGTTCTGACTACCTGGTCTTTGTTGCAAAAACTCCTATATATCCTAGCTTCCCCGTTACCTCTTCGGAGTGTGATCTGAGAGTCCTGTCTCCTGGGCTTGAAGTCCACGGTATGTCTGCCGAATAAGACACAATTGTTGGGCTTCCCTGGTGGCGCAGTGGTTGCGAGTCCGCCTGCTGATGCAGGGGATGCGGGTTCGTGCCCTGGTCCGGGAGGATCCCACATGCCGCGGAGCGGTTGGGCCCGTGAGCCATGGCCGCTGAGCCTGCACGTCTGGAGCCTGTGCTCCGCGAAGGGAGAGGCCACAACAGTGAGAGGCCCGCGTACCGCCCAAAAAAAAAAAAAAAAAAAAAAGACACAATTGTCAGCTTTTAGGTTGTGCCTTATTTTTCAGTTAACACAGGCCACATAGAAGTATGTTCCCAGTTGAAAACCACTGATCTGGTTCAAACTCCTTAATTTTACTGAAGTCAATCAACTCCATCAAGACAAGGTGAAGTCAGCAGCAGAGCCCAGACCGGGAAAGTGAGGGGTTGTTTCTTTTCACTTCTGTTGTTGGAACCATGGCCCCAGCGGTCCTCACAGCAAATAGGACCCTCAAAAGGCAGGGCGCCATGGGGGAGAGCACCAGAAACCAGAGAGGATGCTGGGAAGCCACAGAGGATGCTGGGAAACCAGAGAGGATGCTGGGAAACCAGGGAGGATGCTGGGAAACCAAGAGGATGCTGGGAAACCACCACGTAGGTGGTGCTGCTATCCTTCCCACGTCCTCCTTACCTGGCTGCCTCTTCTAGTTTAAAGCACACTCTCTGGCCCCCTTCTTCAGGGCTCCTTCCTTAGGCAGCAGTAGTGCCTGCTCGTGGGCAGAGCAAGGCCTTGGGACAGCAGCCTTTCAATGGCTGAAGGATGGAAGGGAAGGATCAAGGGGCCAGAAAGTCTGTGAAGGCACAGATCTTCTTCGACTTACGATGGGGTTACCTCCCAATAAACACATCATAAATTGAAAATATCCTAAGTAAAAAATGCATTTAATACACCTAAACTATCGATATCACAGCTGAACCTAGCCCACCTTAAACGTACTCAAAACACATATTAGCCTACAGTTGGGCAAAATCATCTAACACAGCCTGTTTTATAATAAAGTGTTGAATATCTCAGGTAATTTATTGAAAACTGTACTTAAAGTGAAAAAGAGAATGGTTGTCTGGATCCAGAATGATTTTAAGTGCATCGGTTATTTATCTTTGTGATCGCGTGGCAGACTGGGAGCTGTGTGGCTGCCCTGCCCGGCATCATGAGAGCTTCAGACCACATATTGCTAGCCTGGGAAAAGGTCAAAATTCAAAATTCCAAGTATGGTTTCTACTGAATTTGTATTGCTTTCACACCATCATAAAGTTGAACCGTGTAAGTCAGAGACCATCTGTATTTGTGTGCATGGCTAGAGACCCAGACCAGGAGGGCAGGCAGGGCCAGTCGCCTGTTCATCTCTCCATCCAATTGTTATGATTCAGAAAGTGTCAGGCGTTTCAAAGAAGGAAGGCTCTACATGCAATGCAAAGTTTGGAGGATGAGTCAGCATTCACCAGGTTGGGTGAGGGGGGTAGTAAAGATATAGAGGTGTGAAGAAGCTTCTAGGCATTTTAGGAGAAGTGAAGCAGTAAAAGGCCAGCAGGGCAGTTACAGGGTTATTCTGCTTGTCAGCTATGTGACAGCTGAGGAAGAAGGTATCAGAGAGGCAAGGCAAGAGGCAGGGAGAATGGAGAGGAGCTGATGACATCATTAACATTTTTTCCACTTTGCTACATAGAATTAGTTATTATCATCTATAATCACTACATGATATTTCTGAATGTTTTGGCTTATTCAGTGATAATAATAATAGAATATTTACGCTCACTTATACTTCACATATTTTACCGTCTTTAATTCTTTTGTTGTTGTTGTTTTATTTTTATTTTTTAAATTCTTTGCGCCACACGGCTTGCAGGATCTTAGTTCCCCAACCAGGGATTGAACCCGGGCCCTGGCAGTAGAAGTGCAGAATCCTAACCACTGGACCACCAGGGAATTCCCTTGGTTTTTTAATTTTTAGATTTTTCTTTATTTTTATTTATTTTAAAAATTACTTTCTTGGGCTTCCCTGGTGGCGCAGTGGTTGAGAATCCGCCTGCTGATGCAGGGGACACGGGTTCGTGCCCCGGTCCGGGAAGATCCCACATGCCGCGGAGCGGCTGGGCCCGTGAGCCATGGCCGCTGAGCCTGCGCGTCCGGAGCCTGTGCTCCGCAACGGGAGAGGCCAAAACAGTGAGAAGCCCGCCTAGCACAAAATAAATAAATAAATAAATAAAAATTATTTTCTTAAAATTTTTTTTTAACTTTCTTTAATTCTTACAATAATCCTGTGGGAATGGCCCAACTCTAATCATCATCCTCATTTTACAGAAGAGGAAACTGAGGCTTGGAGAAGGGACATAACTTTCTCTAGGTCACACAGCTAGTTAGTGGCAGAGCCGGGCCTTGAATCGGGCAGGCTGGCTCTTGAAGCTGTACCTCTAACCACTATGCTGCATCTCTTGGCTCCACTGGCCCTCAAACTTTTCCGGAGGGCCCTCTTTGAGCCTGGGCTTCACGCACAGAAGGAAGTCCCTGTATCAAAGGAGCTTTCAGTCTAACGAACAATTTCCCTCTGGTTAGACATTTAAGCTTGCTCCCTCTTTTCTCCTACTAAAAATAGCTCCCAGAAAAACAAAGCTTTGATAATCCCAAAAATGGACTAATGGGTCAAAAGTTTTACTTTGCAGCTCTTTTGCATGCTGCCAGCTTGCTTTCCAAAAGTGTAGATTCCATTTAAACCACAGCAACAGCATGTGTGTGGGTATGATGACTTCACTGCAACCTCACCAGCACTGGGCGTTATCTTGTCCAGAAAATGTTTGGTACCCAGCATGTTCAACAGGCAACTGCTTCCTGCTGCGGTCCGCATTCCCAACGCATCCCTGAATGAAAGGAAAAACTCATGAAAGATTATTAGCCTATGGAGAAGACAGAGGACCCGTGCAGACCTGTGAAGAGAGCCAGACTCATGGGGGGTTTTGCCTTTAGGCTGCGAATGTTACTATCTTTTCCTTTGTCTAATATAAAAATGTATCCTTGAGGCAATAATGGGATTTCAAGAGCAAGAGGTACAGGCAGAGAACGTATAACCTCGAGCAAAAGCGTGTAAGTGAAAAAGGAAAGAAGGTGGATGGACAGATATCACATTCCCCCCAAAACATTTCACCAAGAGTAAATATTCCCCTTCATTTAATGGCACCAACCTCCCTCCTACCCACGCCTCCTCTTGCATCTATCTCATTGTATTGTGATTGTTTCTGCTCCTGTCTTGTGACCAGAATGTGAGGCTAGACCTAAGGGCAGGGACATTTTCCCACCTAGTTTCCGGGAGTAGACAGTGATACCCAGTGAGTGGCTCAAGGGCCCCCAAAAGAAGGTTCTCTGAGAATGCTCCGTAAACTGTTCTGAACACCCTGCTTCCACTCCCCACCACCATAGATGATATTGATTGCTAACACTCATGGTATAGTCATTCTTTTTTTTTTTTTTTTTTTTTAATTTATTTTTGGCTGCGTTGGGTCTTTGTTGCTGCACGCGGGCTTTCTCTAGTTGCAGCGAGCAGGGGCTACTCTTCGTTGCGGTGTGCGGGCTTCTCATTGTGGTGGCTTCTCTTGCTGCAGAGCAGGGGCTCTAGGCACACGGGCTTCAGTAGTTGTGGTGCGTGGGCTCAGTAGTTGCGGCTCGCGGGCTCTAGAGCACAGGCTCAGTCGTTGTGGCGCGTGGGCTTAGCTGCTCCGTGGCATGTGGGATCTTCCCGGACCAGGGCTCGAACCCGTGTCCCCTGCATCGGCAGGTGGATCCTTAACCACTGTGCCACCAGGGAAGCCCCAGTAGAGTCATTGTGAGAAAGAAGAATCACCTGCACTCATTTTTTTGTTGGGGAGGGGGATGGGCAGGAGGGAGGCAAAGCTCTTTAAAGCCATGCTGTGCTATCACAGCATCTGGGGAACACACAGTACTGGGGAGAAAGTGGACCCAGGTTCATGTTCTCTATTTTTCTTTTCTCACCCCCAGCGCTTGGCCCAGAGCTGAGTGGGCTCCATGAAGCCCTGCAGCTTGACTAGCTCACATCAGTCACTCAAAGCCACCTGAGTGGACTGCGGACCGGACCGTGCATTAAGACAATAAGCAGACACACCCCCAGCAGAGCGCTGTGGCAGTGGGGAGGGTTTGATTTGCATTTGGAGACAAACTATGTTTCTCTATCTTTGTCTCTTCCTTAAAAGGAGGGAAATGGAAATGTGTTACCAAAGCTAGTAGGCAGGGCCACTAGGCTGCAAAAGGGAGGCTTTGTGAGCCCCTGGTGGCCCCCCACGGTGGGACAGTTGTCAGTTCTGATGGCCTGAGGGAGGTGTTTGATGGCAAAAAAGAAATTTGGGGGAGGAGGTCAGGGGTGCCAGAAGGACCCCAGGGTCTGTGCACAAAGGCAGAAACTTTAGACCCGGCTGCTTCCTGGCTGGAGGGGGAGGGGCAGGCCAGGGAGCAGGGGAGGCTGACATCTGGAACTGCTCCATGAGTTGGCTCAGTGCGGCCTGCCCTGCGCCTGTCAGCCCTTTGCCATCACAAGCTTTTAGAGAGAGTAGCAGAAGCATGCACTTCCTTTGCTATCACAGTTCCACTTTTAGAAAGTTATTCCCTGCACATGTGCCTGCAGTAAACCACAGACGTGTACTGTAAAGGTAAAACCAGGAAACTCCCTAACTGTCCATCTGAGAAGGCCGGGTTAACCATCTGTGGGATGTCAGGAGCCTGTACAAAAGGAGATAAAACTGTAGGAAGAGAACAGAGCAAGTTCTAGAATGGTATGCTCAATTTATAGTTGAAAAATCTTGGAAGGATTTACACCAAGCTGTTAACAGTGAGATGTCAGTTGGGGGAGAATTGGACTTTCATTCAGATTCTATTTTATATACTTCTGTCTTGTTTGGACATTTTACAGCAAACATTTTTATTTTTATAGAGTCCGCGAGCCACAACTACTGAGCCAGCATGCCACAACTACTGAAGCCCACATGCCTAGAGCCTGTGCTCCACAACAAGAGAAGCCACCACAATGAGAAGCCCACGCCCTACAGTGAAGAGTAGCCCCTGCTCAGCACAACTAGAGAAAGCCCACGCGCAGCAACGAAGACCCAACGCAGCCAAAAAAAAAAAAAAAAAGTCAATTTAGGGAATTCCCTGGTGGTCCAGTGGTTAGGAATCCATGCTTTCACTGCGGAGGGCCTGGATTCGATCCCTGGTCCGGGAACTAAGATCCCACAAGCCGCACAGCATGGCCTAAATTAATAAGTACATAAATAGTCAATTTAAAAAATGCTAAAGACAAATTTCTGCCTTCAATTCTGTGAACAGGTCATCCTAGCCAGGGTGCAGAGCACCAAGCTTCTTTCCCCTTTATTGTGGCCACATTCTCTGCAGTGGGGAGCATGGGGGGCTTGAGAGCTAAGCCCTTCTGCCACTCTGCCGTGTTTCCTGGCACATAATTTAGCCCTTCTGTTCCTCACTGTGTCCACACGTAATGCAGGCAGAGGTGACACTGTGTTAGCAAAACTCAGTGTAAGAGAGGCCTTGTAGCAGCCTGACTTCACGGCCAGGGCAATGTGGCTTCAGAGTCAGACTCAAGCTCAAGCGGGGGAAGGAGGCAGGAAAGAGAGAAGGAGAGAGAGGAGAGGAAGAGTTCGTTTCTTCTGGACTCAGACCCTCCTCCACCTGACTCTCTCGCTGACCTCCCTGCTGGCATGGGAGGTCTTCGTGTCACTTGGGCCCAGAGCTTCCTTCCCTGACGCTGCCCCCAACTTCTCCAAGGTCCCGTCTTCCTGGGTCTCTCCAGCCATCTCCAGCTAAACAAACCTGGGCTGTACAGGCTGCTTCTAGCTTCCCTAAGACTGTGTAGCTCACACCTTTGGACCAAGCGACAAAAGTGTCCTCTTTATCAGCAAAATTGAGAATTTTGGAGAGACAAAGAAATGCAGACTGCAGACATCCCAGGGCAGTTTCAGAAGCAGAGGGAAGACTGGATGGGCTTGAGTGGGCATGGGAGACCGGTGGCCACTGCAGCCTGGGATACAAACACAGACCCCAATGAGTAGGATGCGGGGTGTGTGTGGGATGGTGGGGGGGGGTGACAGGGTGAGAGGGGGTGTCAGAGCCAGTCAGAGAGGTGGATCCCAAGGGACTCCAATGCCAGGATGAGGTGTCCCAAATTCGGCAGCTGAACTTGAGATGCAAAGGGGAGACCAGTGATTTGGGGACCCACTCAGGCAAGCCCAGCCTCCAGGGTCTGAGATCACACATTCTGAACTCCTGTGGCTGTGGCTTTAGAAGTTCCCTAGAAGCTGCCTGTCAGAGTGTCTCCTGACCTGCCTGGCACGTTAGGGACCCCTCAGATATCTGTCACATGAGTGCACCGGGAAGGAAATGGAGATGCCCTTCCCACTCACATCCTGCCACTGGGCCACTGGTGCTCACCCGCAAACAAGGCCACCGGCCTGACCCAGTTTCCCCGCTGTGCCAGCCAAGCCCGAGGAGCCGCAGATGAGGCCAGAGCAGGAGTCCAGGGTGACTCCGAGGCGCCGCCCTGCGGCCCCGCTTGCCCTCCTCTCCCATCGCCTTGGACGCGCGGCGTTTCTGACTTGGGCTCCGGCCGTGACTCCTGTGACTCATCTCCGGGAGAAGAAAGGGGCCTTTGTGGTCCCCGAGCTGGCCCGAGGCTGGCGCGTCCCTTGGGCAGCACCGCCCCCCGGTGGCCGCGGCGCCCCGGGGGCGTAGCCCAGCTCCTGACTGCGGGCCCTGCAATCGGGAGCCCGGTCCGCCCCCGTGAAAAGGGAGGGGGATCACCACCTTCCTGAGGGTGTGGGCTGCCTTCTGGGTGAAGCCTCAACAAAGGATGGAATTGTTCGTCCAGCGCTCGGGGAAAGGGCAAGCTCCGGCATCCCGGACCCCGGCTCGTGGGGAGCCCTTTTACAGAACGGGGCGGGGCCACTGCCCTTCTCTGGTGAAAGCCTGGCTTGGTTCCTGCTTTCCGCATCCCCGAAATCACGTGTCTGCTGCATTTTAAAAATAGATGCGAACATCTGCAGTTCCCCTTTTGTGAGTGGCCTATTCATATCTCTTGTCCATTTTTTCTATTTTTTATTTTTTTCTCGTATTGATTTTTAGAAGCTCTCCGACATGTTGAGTCTGTCACGTGCTGCAAATATTTTTCTAAGCTTAGAGTTTACCTCGATTTTGTTTTTAGCGATTTTTGACACATACCCGTTACATTTTTATGAAGACCTTTTGATGTTTTGCTTTATTCTTTCCCCCTTTGCTTTCTGCTTACAGGCCTGTTTCCATCTTAGTATCAGGCAAAAGATTTCCCTAATTTTCTTCTAGAACTCGATTTTTTTTTCTTTTCTCCCCCTCCCTGCCTTCCTCCTTTTTTTCCTGCTCCTCCTTCTCCTTCTTCATTAGCTTTTTTTTTTTTTTTTTTTTTTTTATGTATTTATTTGGCTGCGCCGGGTCTGAGTTGCAGCATGCGGGATCTAGTTCCCTGACCGGGGATTAAACCTGGGCCCGCCGCATTGGAAGTGCGGAGTCTTAACCACTGGACCACCAGAGAAGTCCCTTCATTTGCTTTTTTTTTTTTTTTTTAAAGAAGATGTTGGGGGTAGGAGTTTATTAATTTTATTTATTTATTTTTGCTGTGTTGGGTCTTCGTTTCTGTGCGAGGGCTTTCTCTAGTTGTGGCAAGTGGGGGCCACTCTTCATCGCGGTGCGCGGGCCTCTCACTATCGCGGCCTCTCTTGTTGCAGAGCACAGGCTCCAGACGCGCAGGCTCAGTAGTTGTGGCTCACGGGCCTAGTTGCTCCGCGGCATGTGGGATCTTCCCAGACCAGGGCTCGAACCCGTGTTCCCTGCATTAGCAGGCAGATTCTCAACCACTGCGCCACCAGGGAAGCCCCCCTTCATTTGCTTTTAAATCCTGGAATTTATTTTGCTATAAGGGTGAAGTAAAGATCTAAGCTTATTTTTTTCCAAATAGTTAGCTAACTTCCTAAATACCATTATTCAGCCTTTCTCCTTTAGTAGAATATTTCCTTACTGATTTGAAATACCACCTCGATTATAGAATAAATGCTTGGGCCTGTTTCTGTTCAGGACCCCGACCCTTATACACAAGTCAAAGGGTATAGACTTCTTAAAAAAAAAAAAAAGTATTAGACCACTTCTCATGGATTTAGGACATATTCACATTCTTTAAGATCCAGATAAAAATGCAGTCCTGAGTGAGACATCTGCACATGAAAAATGGATGGGAAATATTTCATTTAAAAGGACAAGAACATTTTGGGGAATTCCTTGGCAGGCCAGTGGTTAGGACTCCGTACTTTCTCTGCTGAGTGTGTGCCCAAATTAAGCAAACGAACAACGACAAAAGTACAAGAACATTTTAAATTCTTATAATTCAAAATGCCAAGCCTTCCTCCAGAATGGCTAGACTAATTTATATTCTACCAGAAGAGTATGAGAATGCCCTTTCCCTATACTCATGCCAAGGTTGAGTATTATTTGTAAAAAATGGGTCCCAATTTGAAAGACAAAAAATACCACTTCATTGTTCTGTCTTAATTTACCGTTCTTTGCTGCTGGGGAAACCCTTTCAGCAGGACCACCTGGGCAGGGATGGCAACTGACCTGTTTCCTCACCTGAGGTTCACCTGAGACCTGCCTTTGCCTCCTCTCTCTACTCCTTATGGATAGGTGACCATGATATTTTTTTAAATTGAAGTGAAATACACCTAACATTAAATTAACGATTTAAGTGAACAGTTCATTGGCATTTAGTACATTCACAGTGTTGTGCAACCATCACCTCCATCTAGTTCCAAAATATTTTCATCACCCCCAAAGCAGACCCATATCCATTAAGCAATCACTGTCCATTCCTCTCTCCCCACAGCCTGGTAACCATGAATTTGCTTTCTGTCTCTGTGGATTTAACTATTGTGGATATTTTATATAAATGAAATCATACATTATGTGACCCTTTGTGTCTGGCTTCTTTCTTTTAGTGAAATGTTTTTGAGGCACACCCATGTTGTAGCATGTATCAGTACTTTGCTCCTTTTTATGGCTGAATAATATTCCATTGTATGGCTATACCATAATTTGCTTATCCATTCCTCCATTGATGGACTTTTGGGTTGCCTCCATTTTTTGACTGTTGTGAATAGTGCTATGAGCATTCGTAGAGACGATGATTTTTATGAAGTAATAATTGGGGAGCGATCTGACAAAGCAAGTTTTCTAATCTGTGACGTTTTTAATATGAAAATTGCATGGTGTTGTAAACGTAAATCAAATTTTGACATACATTTAATGATATCAATTTTATTGATTTCCAGGAATGCCTGGGCAAAAAAGAAAAAAAAAAACCCAAACCTGTAGAGAGTAGGGAAGTGAATGAAAAAAAAAAAACTAAACCTGTAGAGAGTAGGGAAGTGAATGAGCATTTGTTGAGCACTGATGTGCAGGGTCTAATACTGTGCCGGTAGCAGAAGTTGCCCCTGGGCCACCTGGAGTCACCTGCAGATAGTAGCTTTAGGAAGGGAGCTTTGGCATCTCTGCCTCAGGACATACCCCGGATATGGAGCCCACACAGGGGCAGCTCAGAAGTACCAAGGAATTGCCAATACCCTCAAGTTGTGACCCTCAACCAACGAGGAGCATCTTTACCCCTCTGCCATATCCTGATGTGTGTTCTATGCAGCCCCTCAGAGGGTCCCGGTGGGAGTGACCCCAGTTGCCCACAGTGGTCACTTCCTCATGAGTGCAGACTTCAGGGGCCTTCCTCCCTTCCCTGTCTCCCCTCCCCTCCTTCACCGCATGTTGGATTTTCGACTCCTCCCCTTGTTTTTTGTGTGTTTGTTTTGTCTTTTACCTGGAGCAAATTACCCAAACCCTGTGCCTTAGGGACCTCATTTATAACGTAGGCCTAGTCCTAGTACCTGCCGGGATGAGGACAAAGTGAACTAACATGTGTGAAGTGTGTAGATAGTGCCTGGCTCGGAGTATGTGCTCAAAATGTCAATCATGATAATATAAATAGGACCAGCATGGGCTGTGGGAAATAAAACACACCTGGCTTCAGTTTCCTCATCTGAAATGTGGATTAAAACGCCTCTTTTGGAAGATGAGGGTGAGGAGTTTTACGTAACCTATGTAAAAAAGCACAGGGCCTGGCCCTAGGTGAGGCCCGAGGCTGGGCAGTCCAACCACGCTACCTTTATCTACTGGCTGTGCCATCGTGAGAGAGTGACCTCCACCAAGCTGGAGGAGCCAGTGCTGGGGCACAGGCGAGATGGTTTCAGAGTCCCTGGCCGCTTCCTCCTTTATCTCTGGAGAATGGTGTGACCTCAGACGGGTTATGTCCCTGAGGCCCTTGTTTCCACATGCCCTAAAAGAAGTGAATTTAGGGGATGGCTAAATGCCCTACTGGCTCTAAAGATCTAGAGGGTGTCCTGTCCTGGGATGGACACACACACACTCGGCAGACAGGAAGCATCTGCGTGTCTGCTGGGCCACTTGAGTCACCTCCTGGAGCTGTAGGCCCCAGGCTCTGTTGGCCTTGAAAATCACCCCAGAGACGAATAATGAGTCTGGAAAACTTTTCCAGGCATTTTCATGTGTGAAAAAGCTGTTTTCTTCTTAGGCCCCTCCTCCCCTTTTGTCACTTTGCAAATGTCTGTGGTTGTCTTGCCAAGTCTTGGAATCGGGCCACATCTCCCTGTTGACAGCTGTGTTGAGGGGTTGGGGGGAGCCTCGAAATATCAGCCTGCCCCTTCCTTTCTCACTGCCCTCTCCCCAGCTCCTGCAAGAATCTAAGTAACACAGAGGAAGAAGTAAACAGCTCACAGTGTTTTACAGGGGTCATAAAACGTGGCTCCACCCTCCAGAGAAAGTCGAGATTGGGAAGTAACCACAGAACAGACGGGGCCTGGGGAGGGGGCAGCACCAAGTGCAGAGACTTAGAGGAAAGTGGCGGTAGGGACTGAGAGAGCATGCGCAGTCCATCCTCTGGGCTCCAGGCCTCAGATCCACAGGCTGGGTTTTCTCTCAGTGGCCAGGCATCTCAAGGGGTGGGGAGGAGACATAGAAGTTTCTTTATTTTCTACAACCGTGCCTCATTTCTGAGTCCCTTTTCCATCAGGCAGGTGGGGGAAAAATATATCACTTCTTCCTGGAGTTATATCCTAGCTCTGAGATCTTAATGCAATAACGCGAGGTAGGAGGATGGCGTTTTGGTTCTCGTGAAACAATTCCCAAGTCACTTCTGAGGTTCTCCTGCCCTGTCCGCAGGCCCCTGTCCGCAGGCCCCCATCCGTCACTTCCTCAGGGTCACTGTCACAGCCCAAGGGCATCCCCAGACCATCCCCCCAGGCTCTCACTGCCTCCTGGGGCCTCTGTCATTCTCCTTCAGGCCACGGGACCCACCTCCTGGCTCTGGACCAGGGTCCTCTCCCCTCTGCTCTGGCCGAGGTGTCCCGAACAATTGCATGAGCCACATACATTAATATATACATCCTGTTTAATCTCACCACAATCTCCTGATACTATCCTCATTTTATGGATGAGGAAACTAAGGCTTAATAAGGTCACGTAAGTAATAAGTGTCCTTTCCACCTGTATACCCAAACCACTTTGTGAAAAGGGGTGCACGAGTTGAGCGAACAAAAGCCTCAACTTTGTTGTTGTTACACAGACGAACTCGTTATGCAAACAGAACTTCCATGGGAAACCTGAAAGTGTGTTTCTGCTCTGGTTGAAGGTGACTGGTCCGAGGCTCCATGTACAGCATCCTCCTCCCCCTCCCCCCTGGGGGGGCACCTGGGGCATTTTAGTGATGTCCCAGGCCCAGGAGCCGTCTGGTATGTATGGCCTCCAGGCCGGCTCTACAGTCAGCCCCGCAGACCTGGATGGGGACATTTCTTGGTGCCCAGCCCAGTGGATTTCCTTGGAAGACATCAACTTCATGGCACACGCAACGTAACTTCCCGCTTTGTTCTTCCTTTGAGACTGCCGCGCCCCAAGCCTGGACACCATGTCAGGGCCAGGTCTATGGGCTTCTGAGAGGGTTTGGAGGCTGGCCCACCCTCGCTGCCCAGTCTCTCCACTGCATCCACCGCAATCAGCCGAGGCTGCATGGGGCCAATTGCTTTAAATAAACGTTAATCCTGCTCAGAGCTAGATTGACAGGGCCTTTGGGAAGGGCCAGGAGGAACAGGGCTATAATTTATCCCCTGAGACTGTTTCTGGTTTTGTTTTTTCTTTTTGGCAAATCTCTTCTTTGAGGCTGCTGATATCTCATCCCATTTTATTCATAAAATGGATGTTTCAAGAAACACTAATAGCCCTTGGGCTTCCCATAGCTGGTCATTTCATCCATTCCCTCACTGGATAAACATTAGGTGAGCACCTACTGAGTACCAGGTGCTGTGCTAAGCACCGAGGATGCAAAGGCAAGGAAGATGCATCTCCTTCACGGTCCACAGGTCATAGGTCACAGGTCACAGTTCATGCCTCTGTGCTTTTCTAGCCCTGGGAAATTGTAGTGGACATTTGCTGGCCCTTGGCCACTCGGCATTCATTTCCCCTAACAGCTCTCTGGTTTCCTTTCCCATGACCTGCCCCCCTCAAGCACAGCCTTGCTGAGACAATGAATCACGGGAAACTTGCCCTCCCCTCGTGTAAATCAAAGGGGTGTCTGGAGGTTTTCTCAGCCACAGCTATTCCTCTCTCTGCCCCAATGAGACCAAAGCCTGGAGACACGGCCCAAGGCCTGCTAGTCAGACCCCTTTCCAGGACTTTGAAACAAGGTTGGGAGAGACAGTTGGTATATTCACCCCAGCAGCATAACCTAACTGCCAAGGAACTTCTCTTCTGCTTCCTATACTTCTTCCAAGCCTAGTCCTCCAGCCTTCTTATGGATTTGGGGGACCTCCCAAGTTTTCTTTTCTTTTCTTTAAGACAGCCAGAGTTGGTTTCTGTTGTTTGCAATCGAAGAACCCTGACCAGTATCCCAGGTTCCAGCTGTTATGTCAATTGCATCTAACTTGCTTGCCACATCTGTTGCTAAGCACCTATTCTGGGCCAGGGATTGTGTATACATCGATCTGGAGGAAGACTGATAAGCAAACAGCTAGTGTTTAAACTATGAGAAGTGTCCTGGAAGCTCAGGGAACAAGGGAGGAGGAGGTCAGCTCCACCTGAGGGCAGGAGGAAGCCAAGAAAGCAGGTCATCCAAATGGAGTTCCCTGCTCTGTCCTCTCTCTCCTCCCCTTCCTCAACCTTCCCAACACAGCAACTGGAGGGATCGTTTACAAATCAGATCAAGTCACTGTGAGCTCAAAACCCTCACTCAGAGTACAAGCCAAGTCCTACGATGGCCTACAGACCCTATGTAACCTGGCTCCCCAGCAAAGGACTGTGTCTCCTAATCCTGTGCAGTGGGGCAGGGCCACAGGGTCAAGCTCTCTCCAACCAGAAGGAGAGAGACTGCCAGAGAGACTGTTTATTTTTTAATTTTAATTATGGTAAAATACACATAACCTAAAATTTATGAATTTAACCATTTTCAAGTGTACAGTTCAGTGGCACTAAGTACACTCACATTGTTATGCAACTATCACCACCATCCATCCACAGAACTCTTCAGCTTGTAAAACTGAAACTCTATACCCATTAAACAATAACTCCATTCCCCCCACCCCACTCTGTCCCTGGCAATTCTTCTAATTCTGAGAATTTGACTGCTCTAGGTACCTCATATAAGTGGAATCTTATAGTATTTGTCCTTTGGTGACTGGCTTATTTCACTTAGCAGAATGTCTTCAGGGTTCATCCATGTTGTAGTGTGTGTCAGAATTTCCTTCCTTTTTAAGGCTGAATAATATTCCACTGTATGTATATATCACATTTTGTTATTCATTCACCTGTAGATGGACACTTGAATTGTTTCCACCTTTTAGCTATTGTGAATAATGCTGCTATGGGACTTCCCTGGTGGCGCAGTGGTTAAGAATCCTCCTGCCAGGGCTTCCCTGGTGGCGCAGTGGTTGAGAGTCCGCCTGCCGATGCAG
>NW_021145371.1:17557-83737 GCF_002837175.3 Physeter macrocephalus | reverse complement strand
CAAAAAAAAAAAAAAAAAAAAAAAGAATCTTCCTGCCAATGCAGGGGACACGGGTTCGAACCCTGGTCCAGGAAGATCCCACATGCTGTGGAGCAACTAAGCCCGTGCACCACAACTACTGAACCTGTGCTCTAGACCCCGCGAGCCACAGCTACCGAAGCCCCAGCACCTAGAGCCCGTGCTCTGCAACAAGAGAAGCCACCGCAGTGAGAAGCCCGCGTACGGCAATGAAGAGTAGCCCACGCTTGCCGCAACTAGAGAAAGCCCATGCGCAGCAACGAAGACCCAATGCAGCCAAAAATAAATAAATAAATTTATAAAAAAAAAATAATGCCGCTATGAACATGGGGGTACAAATATCTCTTTGAGTATCTGCTTTCAGTTCTTTCTGGCAGACACCCAGATCAAATGAGGAAGCCCCATACTGTTTTTGTTTGTTTTGTTTTGTTTTTGGCTGCACCACACAGCTTGCAGGATCTCAGTTCCCTGACCAGGGATTGAACCCGGGCACGGTGAGTGAAAGCATCCAGTCCTAACCACTGGAGCGCCAGGGAAGTCCTGACCACCATACTGGTTTTGACAGCAGCCACAGCATTTTGTATCCCCACCAACGGTGCACAAGCGTTCCAAGTTTCTCCACATCCTTTTCAACGCTTCTTGTTTTTTGTTTTTTGATAATAGCCATCCTAATGGGTGAAGTGGTATCCCATTGTGGTTTTGATTTGCATTTCTTTTATGATTAGTGATATTGAGTATGTTTTCTTGTGCTATTGACCAGTCCTATATCTTCTTTGGAGAAATGTCTATTTAAGTCCTTTGCCCATTTAAAAATCATATTGTGTGTTGTTTGGTTGTTGATTCATAGGAGTTCTTTATATAGTCTGGACATCAACCCCTTATCATGTATAGAATTTGCAAATATTTTCTCCGGTTCTGTGGGCTATCTTTCCACTGTGTTACTTGTGCCCTTTGACGTACACCATGGAGAAGATTTTAAAGGGCTGGTGGAAGTCAGCCAGTTTGGGCAGCAGTGGAGCGAGAGGAAGTTGTTTCCGTCAAAGGAAACAGCCTGTGTAAACACAAAGAGGAAAGAAACAGCAAAAAGTAAGTAGTTGAGTTTTGCTAGAACATGTGTGCAGGGGGTAGGAAGTGGGGAGAGGTGAGGCTGGAGGAACAATAGGCCAGCTAAGTGGCTTGGAGTCTATTCTAAGATGGAGCTACTCAAGGAGTGGTCCCAGGACCCCTGCCTCAGCATCACCTACCAGGAGTTTGTGAAAAATGCACTCCGGTTGCTCCAGCTCTGACCTACAATGGGCTGGGGCCCCGGGATCTGGGCTTTAACAAGCCCCTGTCATTATTCTCACGTTCGGTCAAATTTGAGCGCTGTTCCAAGGGTAATGAGCAGCCACCGAGGGGTCAGGCTAGGCTGATGGAAAGATGACTTGGGCTGTGCTTCAGGTTGGGGCACCCCGGGCATGGCTCTGCCCCCTACGTCCTCCAGCCACCCCACGTCCACCCCCACCCCGGCCACCTCCATCCGTCCAGCCACCCCCACTCCCCCCAGCACCGTATCACCCCCTCTCCCCCTAGTCGCCTGACCCTCTGCAGGGTCCGGCGTCAGAGGCAGAGGGGGCCCCCGCTGCCGAAGCCAGGCCCACATTCCTCTCACTTCCTGCCATTGTCCCGGGTTCCTGTGGCCGCGACTCTGCACTCGCCCGGGGCCTCCTCACGGCCCCGGGGAGCGATGACTCATTTCCCTTGTCCCCAGTGACATAGTCCTGCGCCCAGTTTAGCCGGCCCGGGCGGTGGCCCGGCACCCTCCCCGCCGGCCTCGATCGCCGGCACTGCGAGGCCCTTCTCGGCCCGCAGGGGGTGCCCGAGCCCGCAGCGCCTTCCCCGGGCGCCGGAGCCGAGCCGGCTTCCCTCGGCTGCCAGGACTCAGCTCCCCCGGCCGGCGAGGAGGAGCCGGAGAAGCCTCTGACCCTGCTCTTCCCCGCCCTCTGCCCGGAATCAGACCCCTGACGGTCACGGATGGGGAAACTGGGACCTGGGGGAGGGGGTGTGCCTTGACTAAGGCAGCACAGCCCATCCTGGGAAGCGGGGGACTGGAATTCAGCACTCTCGCCCCACAGACCCGAGGGCATTAATTTTACCCTCCTCGCCCCCCCCCGCCACCCCATGGTGTTTCCCGTGCAAAGTTTGCAGACAATAATATTTCCCAGATTCTCATCATTTGTGGGCCCTGAAACAAGGCCACCCCTGGAAGCAGCAGGAGCGGAGGGCAGCTGGGGCTCCACTTGGGAAGCAAGTTGATCAGTGGTGGCTTTATGACAGTGTGGTGGCTTCATATCTCCTGTGGACACTGAAGATTTGTTTTTTAAAAAAGTCAGGATTTTTGTTTTTGGCCTGCACCGAGGACATTCGGGACCTTAGTTCCCCAAGGAGGGATGGAACCCACGTCCCCTGCACTGGAAGGGCGGATTCTTAACCACTGGACCGCCGGGGAAGTCCCCCAAAGTCAGCATTTTTGAAGTGGGTGGTTGAGTTCTGGGAAGCGTACTTCCAAAGGCGGAGCACCTGTGAGACACCTGCAGGGCATTTCCAGAAGGTGCGCAGGAGCTGCTGGGGACAGAGCTGGAGAAAGCCGATTCCTGTTATGTGTGGCCCTATTTCTATCAATGGACTGCTGGGGGCTTGGAGGGCTTGCGCTAACACAGCTAGTGGGGAGTGGGCTTGCTGTCCCTGGAAGTGTTCAAGCAGGTGCTGGACTAGCACCCTGGGCAGGTGGCATAATTGGGGTTTACCTCAGGACGGGAACCTGGGCGAGGTGGACCTCAGGTTGTCGCTCAGAGGCATGAACAGCAACGCAAAGGGCATCTCTGAGACCTTCCATTCCTGGCCCTGCAGCCATGATGCCTTGAGAGCAGAGGCTCAGGGGAATGCAGTATGCTCCGCTCCCGAGCCTTCTGGGGAGTTGTTCCTGGCTGGTCTGCATGTCCTGCTGAGGGGCGGGATAGCTCTGACCGAACCCTGCCGTCCTGCCTGGCGGCCTGGCTGCCCTCTGATGAGACAGTGAGCAGGAGTGGAAGGGGCCTCGCAGGCTCTGGAGTCACAACGAGATCTGAGTTCAGATCCCACCTCCACCACTTCCTCAGCAAATCCTCTGACTTCTCTGAACCTCAAGTTCCTCAGCTATAAAAGGAGAATGAAAATATTTACTTAGAGTTGGTGCAAGGTGATGTGTATACAATGCCTGGTGCGGAGTAAGAGCTGAAAGAACATCCATTCTCTCTGACTCGCTTTAGTTCAGGGGCCAGGATGTGCCCTCTTGGGAAGAGATGAGAACATTCCTGAAAAGAATGCTGAATGTTGAAAGGGTCTACAGGTGACTTTAATAAAAAGCCTTTCGCTTTTTCCCTGCCCATCTGAAAACTCTTTTTAACAGTGTATGTGGCTGGAACACAACTGTCCTTGGGCAACTCCCTTGACTTCTCCAGTCCCAGTTTATTCCCTTTTAATATGACGACAGTGGGAAAGGGATTCTCAAACACCTGCTAGCAGGTCCTGTCAACATTCTTCGATGTGGAAGAAGTTTGTAAACCATCTCAGCTTTAGTGCTCCAGACTAGCTGAATCTTTCCACCCGGGCAGCTTCCACCCTGCCTGGATTTCTAACATGTCAGGAGTGGTGGGAGGATGTGGGTTTTGGCATCTCACAAAACTCAGAATCCTAGCTTCCCCATTTGCTTGCTTTGTTTGCTAACCTCAGAATGAGGACAATAACAGCTCCTCTGCAGGGTTGCTGGGAGAGTTGAATGGGAACGCATGTGCCAGGTGCTCTCACTTATACACTAGGTGCTTAATAAATGGTAATTAATATTTGCATAAAGTGCTTAGAGTGCTGTCTGGCACATAGTTAAGTGCTTTATAAATGTTTACTAAATAACTAGAAATGTAGCTAGATTAAAACAGACATATATAAATGGATATGTGCATAAATAGATAGAGAGATAGCAGCTAGATCAAGCTCTTCCCTTCTATACCTCCCAGACTTCTTCTGAAAATTTGTCCACCAACCTCCTCCGCTCCCAGTTCTGACCCCAAATTCCTCTGGCCGCGCCAGTGAAATTCAAGGTTTGAGGACTGTAAAAGATGGTTCTTACTCACAAAGAAGTTGCAGATACTGAAAGAGAGGTCCTTCCGGCTCAAACCACTCATCCAACTGCCATCATTGGAGACCCCTCCTTTGTGATAGCATCTTTTAAGACATTTACTCACATAAACTTTTATTTGTGTTCCCCCAACAGCCCCAGGAGGGGTGGTAAGGATAAAGATTAGGCACTTGATATCACCAAAAGGAACTGGAGGGACATGAAAAGTGCTGGGTTTTCCCCGTCCAAGCCCCGACCAGCCAGCTTTGAGCCATGAGGTCAAATCATAATAATCACCACTATTTAATGGATGGTCAACACAGCTTATCTAATGTCGATAATCCCATTAAGTCAGCATTATACACCCATTTTACAGCTGAGGAAACTGAGGTTAGATGGGTAAAGTGACACAAAGTCATTTAGCCAGTAACTGTCAAGTAGGGATTCTAGACCCAGGTCTGAGGACTCCAAACCCATTGCCACTGGACTCTGGCATCCTGACACTCTGCTGGGGGATGGGGGAGAGAGGTCTGGTGCTTCTCCTGGGTGGAGCTCAGACCAGATACCAGGACAAGAATATGAACAAGGCCCACTTGGGCCCATGCACTCACCTTCCCCAAATCTGAATTCTGCCTCTGTGCCCTCGGAGGCTTGAAGGGCTGTGTCAGAGCAGCAGAACCACCTTTAGCTCTGTAAAGGGATTTGTTATGGCCTTTGATATTACATAACTAATTGCGTCAACAGTCTCTGTAAAGCTGCTCTCTTCGTGTCTGATGATGGAGCTTTAGGTCCATAGGGCAGGCATTTGGGCAGAGAAGACAGATGTAAAGTGGGGGAGGGGGAGGATAAGCTGGAACCTGAGAGGATGGACTGAGACCCGTGCTAGTTCTTGCCTCTGACCTTGATGATGGAGGTTTCCTACAGGAGAAGCTGATACTCTTTGTGGAGATGCTAAGCACAAACCTGGCCCAGGAGTCTCAGAAGCCACAGGATGGTCTTGGGACAGCTGGGCAGTGGCAGGTGGGACAGCTGCCTCGCTCATCAGGGTCAGCCAGCAGATAACTAATAACTTGGGTAAGTTACAAAAGTGCCTGCCTTGCCCTTCTGGGCATTAAAAAAATTTTTTTTTTGTATTAGTTATCTATTGCTGTGTAACAAATTACCCCCAAACCTAGCAGGTTAAAACAATCTAAGGTCATTATCTTACACAGTTTCTGTGGGTCAGGAATCTGGCAGCACCTTATCTGGGTGGTTCTGTCTCAGGATTCCTCATGAGGTTACAGTCAAGCTATCAGCCAGGCCTGCAGTCAACTGAAGTCAACTGAAGTGGGACTGGAGGACCCACTTCTAAGATGGGTCATTCTCATGGCTGTTGGCAGGAGGCCTCAGTTCCTTGCCATATGGACCTCTCCACAGGCATGCTTGAGTGTCCTCCTGACATGTCAGCTTACTTCCCCAGAGCAAGGGACCCAAGAGAAAGCAAAGCAGAAGCCATGATTTCTTTTATGACCTAGTCTTGGTCATCACAAACCATCATTTCTGCCATCTCTTATTTGTTACAGTTCAGCCCTATTCTGTGTGGGAGGAGAATGTGTAAGAGCGTGAATACCAGGAAGTGGGGACCACTGGGGCCGTCTTGGAGGCCACCATGAGGGACATCAGAGTGTCCTGATGTCAGGGTGTTGCTGGAATCAAGAGGCCCCAGGGAGGTTCACCAGAGTGTCCGGCCTTCCCAACTATCTGGAGAGCGCTTTAGGTTCATGGACATCCTCCCACGTCCTGACTCCTCCCCACAGTCCCCAGCACCGTGCTGCCTCAGCATCTCCACTCGGAAACCCAGGAGGTATCTCAAACTAACATGCCCAACACTGAACTTCTGACTTTCCCCCAAACCATCTCCTCTCATACTTTTTCTAGTTGCGGTGAGCGGGGGCTACTCTTCTTTGCGGCGCTCAGGCTTCTCATTGCGGTGGCTTCTCTTGTTGCGGAGCATGGGCTCTAGGCACGCGGGCTTCAGTAGTTGCAGCACGCAGGCCCTAGAGCGTGTGGGCTTCAGTAGTTGTGGCTTGTGGGCTCTAGAGCACAGGCTCAGTAGTTGTGGCGCACAGGCTTAGTTGCTCCGCGGCATGTGGGATCCTCCCAGACCAGGGATCGAACACGTGTCCCCTGGATCGGCAGGCGGATTCTTAACCACTGCGCCACCAGGGAAGTCCCTCGGTGCAAAACTTTGATATCATCATTGCTCTGTCTCATTTGCCATGCCCAATCCATCAACAAATCCTGTTAGCTCTACTTTCAAAATATGCCTGGGATCCACCTACTTCTCTGCACCTCTGCTGCTGCCACCCCGACTGAGCCCCGTCCTTTTTTTTTTTTTTTTAACTTACTTTTGGCTGCGCTGAGTCTTCGCTGCTGCGCGTGGGCTTTCTCTAGTTGTGGTGAGTGGGTGAGTCCGGTCTTCTCTTACCTGGGTCAGTGTGATGGCCTCCTGACTGGCCCCCCTGCTCCTGCTCTGTAGCGTCTGTCTCCACACACCAGGTGAGATGAAAAGCAGGTGAGGGAAGGCCCCACTGAGAAGGTGACCTTTGAGATAAAACCCAAGGAAGTGAGGACGTGAGCCCTGGCTTAATAAATGAGTCCTATTAAACCCAGCAACCCTCACACCTCCTACACACCCTGCCTATCTTCCCTGATTTACTTTCTTCCACTGTATTCCCCGTCTCTCACCTGACTTACTTCAGGATTTGTTCACTGTTTCCCCTCCGGAATGTAAGCTCAGCCAGGGCTGGGATTATTGTCTGTTGTGTTCCCTGTTGTGTCCCCAGAGCCTAGGGCAGTGTCAGGCAGGTGCTCAGAAAGTAGTTGTTGAATAAATAGCAGATCCTCAAGAAAAATTTTTGAAAGAATAAATGGAGCATGATAATAATGTACTAACTTGCCAGCTGTGTGGCATTAAATGAGTCACCTCCCCTCTCTGAGCCTTGGACTAGACACAGGCTCATCCTCACGGATGTGGTTGCCTTAGAGTGGGCTCGGGGCTATGTGGAGTTCTAGCTGCAATGGCTCTGCTGCTTGCCATGGTGAGACCTTGGGCAGGTCACTGAACCTCTCTGCCCCTCTGTTAAATGAGGATAATCATAATAAACAGCCTAAGACATTGTTATAAAGATGACATGGGCTTAGGGACCAGCCCAATAATTGGCACAAAATAGGTCTTCCCAGAGAGGAAGATGACTTGTCCCACAAATTCCAAAATTCTTCCTGCCCTGGTCATGGGACAACTGTGCATCCAAGGCTCTTGGCCTCTGGGATTTTCCAGAACCTGGATCAAGATCTGTTATGATCGCCAGTATTTTTCCGCAATTAAAAACCAGTCCCTCTGGGGACTTCCCTGGTGGCACAGTGGATAAGACGCCGCACTCCCAATGCAGGGGGCCCGGGTTCCATCCCTGGTCAGGGAGCTAGATCCCACGTGCACAGAGTTCGCATGCCACAACTAAGGAGCTGGCGAGCTGCAACTAAGGAGCCCCCCTGCTGCAACTAAGACCCGGTGCAACCAAATACATAAACAAGTATATAAAAAATATGGGGGACTTCTCTGGTGGTGCAGTGGTTAAGTCTCTGTGCTCCCAATGCAGGGGGCCTGGGTTCGATCCCTGGTCAGGGAATTAGATCCCACGTGCATGCCGCGACTAGGAGTTCGCATGCCACAACTAAGAAGCCTGCATGCCGCAACTAAGGAGCCCACCTGCCGCAACTAAGACCCGGTGCAACCAAATACATAAATAAATATTAAAAACAAACCAACGAACCTATCCCTCTGAGTTCTGCCCCTGACAGTCAGGGAAAGATGCACAAAGGCTCCCAGGGTGGCCCTGTCTGCTGAGAGACTCTGTCAGGAGACAAAGGAATTCAGAGGACGCTTTACCTTGTGTGACTGCATCACCCACACACGAAATTACTGAAATCACTCTTTAAATCTGGAGTCACCTTGGAAATAAGTTTGTCCAGAGGCTGCAAATTGGCAGCCACACGCTGGATGGGACTCAGGGACCTGATTGTTCCGTTTGTCCTATGCCTCATTTTGAAAACAACAGAATCTGAATGCTTGTGGATAGTTCGGAAGAGTCAAGGCCTGCAGACCCCACCACACCCTATGGCCTCACACCCAGCCAGATGAGCATCTTTGCCCTGTTTTCGTGGACCCCTGAGTAGCGCATCTGTGTGCTTCACAGGTGCGAATGCAAGAAGATGACTTCTTGGAAAATCATCTCAGCCTCTTGCTACCAGGATCATTTTGGGCTCCTATCCAGCCAGCGGTTAAGAACACAGTAGCCTGTATCATCCACTACCATGGAGTTATCCCCAGGCCCCTTCTCTATGGTTCTTGACCTGCCCCCCAATTTTTCATACTCACCTCCTACTCAGGTCCACTTTGGTGTAACAGGAGGGGAGCCAGCCTGGCTCTTTCCTCTGCCAGGAGCATCCTCTCTCTGTAGCCTGCTTAAGGCCCCTGGTTCTGTATCACCTCTTTTGAGAAGCCTTCCCTAACTGTCCCCCTGCCTTCCCCTGGTGCCCAGTCAGCCTGATCTGGCCATGCTGTTGCCTGGACAGATGCCTATCAGGACCCCTTTCCCTCTAGATTGTACTGATTTCTTTATGGATCTGCTTCCTGCATCGGACTGTGAGCTTTGCGATGACAAGGGCTGTATATTACTTAGCTTGTGTACCTAGGGTGTAGCTGATGTGGTTACTCAATAAATGGGTCCTGAGATTGTAATAAAAGAGTGAATTAATAAATGAAGGAAGGAAGGAGGGAGAGAAGGAAATAAAGAAGAGGACTATTAGTTAATTTGCCCTTTTCCTACCACACATTTGCCTGGCAGGGTCCCACCGCTGTCAGCATCCACCCCCTCTGCTGGGAGTGTGTCAGTCCTCACATATGAGGATCTGGGCCTGGGCCGGCTGTAATCGACATTTATCTCACCCCATCCCTGAACATAGCATTATACCCAGTTTCTGCTTGTTCTAGTTTTTCATTGTTTTTGTTGTAAATTTCATGATATAACCTACATGCCCCCAAATGCAAATAATCAGCGTACAGTTAGGCAAATTTTCAAAGTGAACACACCCACGTCAGTAGTACCCAGATCAAGAAAGAGAAGGTAAACAGCCCTCCTTGTGCCCTCTTCCAGGCACTGCTCCCCCGCCAAGGGTCACCATTATTCTGGCTTTTTTCACCATTAATTTTCCTGCCTTGTATTTTTTATAAATATGATAATATATTATATAGTTTTTTGAGTCTGGTTTCTTTTACTTAGTACTGTATTTATGAGATTTATTCATGTTGTGGTTTAGTTATCCTTATTGCTATATAATATTTTGTGGCACAAATATGCCATAATTTATTCATTCCGCTGTTGATGGGCATTTGGGTTGTTTCCAGTTGGGGGCTGTTCAGACTAGTGTTTTCATGAGCATTCTTGTACATGTCTTGGGGGGCATGTGTGCACCTTCATGTTGGGTATCTACCTAGGTGTTGAGTAGCTGGGTCATAGGCAAGGTGTATGCTCTATCGTAGTAGAGACTTGCCATTTTCCAAAGTGGTGTTGACAACAGTCGCTACCACCAGCAAGGTTTGAGAGTCTCAGTTGCTCCACATTCTCACCGATGCTTGACATTACCTGTCTTTCTTTGTCCAGATATTCTGGTGGGTGGATTATTTAATTTTGACCACAGGCTCAATCTCACTGGCAGTCTGCTCCAGCTCTCTCAGTTTGGAATGGATTCTGGAGAACGAGCTTCTCGGTCCTCCACTCTCATCCTGCAGTTTTGATCTATAGCTCGTGTCTACCCCTGCAGATCTATACCAGGCTTCTCAGCTGTGTTCCAGGACTCTCTTCCATGAGGAGGGCTCCCTCCTCAGATGATATCACCCCACAGAGTGTGGACCACCAGGGATGAGGATGGGGAGGCGGAGGAAAGGCACAGGGAAACTTTTCTTCAAATCCTGCATGGGCCCTTCCCAAGTAAGCATGGCTGCAGCTTACTTGGTTGGCCACCTGTGGATCCTTCTTAGGTGTTATATTCAAAACACTGAGTAGGCATAAAAATAATTAAATATAAGAGCCAAAACTATAACACTCTTAGAAGAAAACATGGGGTAAATCATGACCTTGGATTTGGCAATGGTTAGACATGACACCCAAAGCACAAGAGACCAAAGGAAAAAATAGATAAACTGGACTTCATTAAGGTTAAAATCTTTTGTGTTTCAATGGATACTATCGAGAGAGTGAAAGACAACCCATAGAATGGGAGGAAAATATTCGCAAATCATTTATCTGATAAGGGGCTTGTATCTAGAACACATGAAGAACATTTAGAACTCAATAATAAAAAGATAAGTAACCCAGTTAAAAAATGGGAAATGGACCTAAAGAAACATTTTTCTAAGGACACTATACAAATGGCCAAGAAGAACATAAAAAGATTCTCAACTGCATTAGTCATCAGGGAAATGCAAATCAAAACTACAATGAGGTACCACTTCACAGCCACTAGGATGACTGTAATGGAAAAGACAGATAATAACAAGTGTTAGTGAGGACATGGAGAAATCAGAACCCTCATATACTTCTAGTGGGAATGTAAAATGGTGCAGCCATTTTGGGAATCAATGTGGCAGTTCATCGAAAAGTTGAACACAGCGTTCCCATTTGATCCAGCAATTCCACTCCTAAGTATATACCCAAGAGAAATGTAAACATATATCCATACAGCAACTTGTACATGACTATTCATTACAGCATTATTCATAATAGCCGAAAGGTAGAAACAACTCAAATGTCTATCATTGAATGGATGAGCAATGTCCATCGTTGCAAGGATGTCCATGATGAATGGATAAGCAAAATACGGTCTAGCCATACAATGGAAAATTATTTGCCTATATGAAATACTGAAACATGCCACTACATGGATGAATCTTGCAAACATTATGCTTAAGTGAAAGTAACCAGTGACAAAATAACACATATGATTCCATTTATATGAAATGCCCAGAATAGGCAAATCCTAGAGACAGAAAATAAAATAGTGGTTTCCTAGGGCTGTGGGAGATGGGGAGATGCAGGGTGACAACTAAAGGGAAATAAACCATTTGGGGGATGGTGACAATGTTCTTAAATTGTGGTGGCCGTTGAACAATTCTGTGAATGTACTAAAAACCATTGAATTGTACACTTTAAATGTGTTGAATTGTATGTTATGTGAATTATATCTCAATAAAGCTAATACAAAAAATAATAAAAAAGTGATTTGAAACCTTCATTGTTGTTCCTTGAGAAAAGACTAGAAGGGAAAGTAGTGGGTTAAATGGTGGCCCTCCCATATGATATGTCCACATCCTAACCCCTGGAACCTGTGAATGTGACCTGATTTGGAAAAAGGGTCTTTGCAGATGTAATTAAGCATCTAAAGGTGAGATCATCCTGGATTATCCAGGTGGGCCCTAAATCCAAGACAAGTATCCTAATAAGAGACACACAGAGGAGAGATAGGCAGAGAGAAGAGAAGGCCATGAAGATGGAGGCAGAGATTGGAATGATGCAGCCCAGGAACATCTGAGGCCACCAGAAACTGGAAGGAGCAAGGAAGGATTCTCCCCTAGAGACTTTGGAGGGAACATAACCCCAGCAACACCTTGATTTGTCTTCTTGCCTCTAACACTATGAGAGGATAAACTTCCGTTGTTTTGAGCCATCAGACTTGTGGCAATTTGTTATGGCAGCCCCTGGGAAACCAATACAGGGAATTACTGTGATAATGCAGCAGAACTTTTAAAAGCTTGTTTCCCCAGCTGTCTGTCTCTCTCTCTGTCCTTCTGAGCGTGCCTCTCTTCGTCCCTCTCTTTTTGTTCCTGCATGTGTGGCAGCGGCTGCCAGTCCCCCCTCCCAACCTCAGCTCTTTCCATGGAAACCTAGCTGGGCCACAGCCATTCCCCTGCTTCTCCCTAAAGCCCAGGATGGTTATGGGCTGAGCCAGAGCTCTCCTCGGCAGTGGAAGGAATCGGCAATCGTGAATGGCCATCCCTGTTTCTCCTGTCCAGATCTTTCTCAGGAAACAGCCACGTGGTTCTCCCAACTGCCTTTTGAGTCTTCCCTTTCCCTCTTTCCCAACATCCTCTCCATCACTTCCAAACAACTGTGGAATCAGCCCAATTCTCTCCACCCTTTGCTTCTCCCTGGGTTCAGGCCACCAGCATCTCCCTCGGACCTCTGCACCACCTTGGGTGTACTGCCTGGACAACCCATCCATCTCAGCCCATTCCGGCTGCTGTAACAAAATACCAGAGACTGGGTGTCTTGTAAACAACAGAAATTCATTTCTCACTGTTCTGGAGCCTGGGAAGTCCAGAATCAAGGCGCTGGCAGATTCAGTGCCTGGTAAGGGTCTGCTTCCTGGTTCATGGACGACCATATTCTGTGTCCTCACATGGTAGAAGGGGCGAGGGAGCTCTCTGGGATCTGTTCTATAAGGGCACTAATCCCTTTGATGAGGGTTCTGCCCTCGTGAACTAATCACCTGCCAAAGACCCCACCTCCTGATACCATCACTTTGGGGGTTAGGATTTCAATATATGAATTGGGGGGAGGGGGGACACAAACATTAGTTTTTTTTTTTTTTTTTTTTGACCACGCCACGCGCAGCATGAGGGACCTTAGTTCCCCGACCAGGGATGGAACCCGTGCCCCTGCGGTGGAAGTGTGGAGTCCTAACCACTGGACAGACAGGGAATTCCCAGCATTTGGTCTTTAACACCATCCTTTACACTTCAGGCAAGCAGAGTGTTCCAACACTGCAAGTCTGAACATGCTCCACCCCACCTCTTACCCCTTCAGTGCCTTCCTTCTGCTCTAAGACTATATCCAAAGTCTTTAGTATGGTTTGTGGGAGCGCCTCCTCCATCCTTCCAGCCTCATCAATGCCATACAGCCCAGGCTCATTCCTCTCAAACCAGGCTGACCCGAGTTCCTCTAATACCTCCTCGCCTCTGCACTGGCTGGTTCCTCTCCCCTGAGCATTCTCCTACCCTACCCCAGTTACCATAGTAACCCCTCCTCAGCCTTCAGCCCCCAGCAACACTTCCTCTGAGAAGCCTTGTCTAATCCTCCAAGTCAGGGTTAGCTGCCCCTGCTCTGTGTCCCCTGGGCGCTTAAATTTATCTCTATGGTAACCTTGTCATACACAATTTATAGTTGCTGAGACTTCACGAGACCGGTTTCTATGTGTCATTTTTGTTCATCACTGGACTTTTACTGGCCAACCCTGGAACATGCTAGGCCATCAACAGATATTGCTAACTTAATTATTTAATTATTTGGAGGAGCCAATTAATCCTTGGCAGAGAATATGGCCATTCTTCATATTGCCATAGACGTAGGACAATAGGAACAAGAAAAGATAATGAGATTAACTTTGCTGGGATAATAATATTAACTAACATTTATTAAGAATCTTATAAGATTTTAGGGACATTTAAGCACATTTATTCATTCCACAAACATCTGAGCATCTGCTATGGGTCAGCTACTAGGAACACACATATGGATATGACAGAGCTTGTCCTCAAAAAGCTCACAATCTGAGGATCTAATTCTGTTGAATCCTACAGTAACCTGCTGAAATGAATATTATTAATCTAAGTTGATTAGGATGTTTTTGTTCCAAATGACACGGGACCCAACTCGAGACTTGAACAAAAGAGGGAACGTACTGGGTTACATGACTGAAAGGTTAAGGGGGCATATCTGGCTTCAGGCATGGCTGGCTCTAGATTCAACAATGCCTCCTGGACCACACTGCCCTGGCTCTTGTTTCTTCTCACCTTGAGGTTGGCACCATGTTGTCACCCCAGCATCCCTGTGGGTCCTCTCACAGTCACCATCTGGCTGCAGGTTCAGATCCCTAGAGCTCTAAGGCCAGTGGGAGAGCAGAGACCTCTTTTTGGGAGCTCCTGCAAAAGCCCAGCCACTCACCCCAAAACCCAGCTCAGGTCACTTTTATGTCCTTGAGCCCGTCACTCCAACCAGAGGGGGGTGACGTCCCAATGGTTGAGGCTCTTACTGAAAGCTCCAAGCCCATCCAAATGTACCACTGAAATGAGGTGTGGTGCCCTCCCTAACCTCATGGATGAGAGCAGGGGAGGGGTGGACCTTCTAAGTGAAAATCAAGGGGTGTTGCTCTAAGATGGGGGCACAGAAGCCAGAGAGGCAGACAAAAAAGGTTTTCAATCCACTCTGTTTCAGATGTAGGGGCATAAGGTACATAGAGAGGTAACTGACACGCCAGGTCACACTGCTGGTACCTGGCAGAGTTAAGGCTTGAATCTCGGTCTGCCTGGCTTCAAGTGGCTCCTTGCACAAAGCCACCTTGCCCCAGGGATAGCCTTACACACAGGAAGGACCGTGCAGTCCCTATTCAGAGGCCCTTCTTTGGTTTTTTATTAGCTTTTTTAAAAAAAAGTATTTATTTATTTATATTTGGCTGCGTCAGGTCTTAGTTACGGTGTGCAGGCTCTCTGGTTGTGGTGTTTGGGCTTAGTTGCCCCGCGACATGTGGGATCTTAGTTCCCTGACCAGGGCTCAAACCTGTGTCCCCTGCATTGGAAGGTGGATTCTTAACCACTGGGCCAACAAGGAAGTCCCCAGAGGCCCTTCTTTTAGATCATAAGGTGTAGGTCTGTCCTTCTTATGAACTGGGATTTGGTCGGTGACTCTGTAAAAGGAAAACACTGCATTCTTTGCCCTGGGAGTCTTCCTCTATCTCTTTTCTTTTAAGAAAAATTCCTCAGGAGGGATAAATTAGGAATTTGGGATTCACATATACACACTACTATATATAAAACAGATAATCAACAACAAAGACCTACTGTATAGCACAGGGATCTCTATTCAATATTCTGTAATAACCTATATGGGAAAAGAATCTGAAAAAGAATAGAGATATATATACGTATAATTGAATCACTTTGCTGTATACCTGAAACTAACACAACATTGTAAATCAACTATACCCCAATATAAAATAAAAATTAAATTAAAAAAAATAAAATCTGATACCAAAAAAGAAAAAAAAAGAAAGAAAAAGAAAAATTGCCCTCCCTCCCCGTCCTTCCAGCCCTTGCCAAGGATCCTTTGGCTCTAGACTGAGCTGCTGCTTTACCGATGAGGTCAATTCGGCAGCAGCTACAACCCAGAGTGTCTTGCAGAGCAACGCTGTGACCTGAACAGAGTTCCTTGCAAATGATCAGGACAGGCCCAGGAGCTGCCGGCCTCCCCTCCTGGGCTTCCTCTTCTGCCTGCATCGCCATCCCTCCTAGCAGCTGGAGGACAGACAGACGGAGCAGCCAGGAAAAGCACAAGACAGTCTGGTGACTGAGCACACACCAGGCTCCCGTCTCTGAGCCCGGGGCAGTTGGGCCTTCTCCATGGGACCCCGTCCAGCCCTCCATCACCCCCTGAGCATGGACAGCCTACTCCCCAGGCATGGCAATTTCTGTTCAGCTTCCTCTGCTGAATTGCTTTCTACCACATTTGGTGGTAGAGGGGTTGAATAGTGTCCCCCCAAAAGATATGTCCAAGTCCTAACCCCTGGTACCTGTGAATGTGACTTTATTTGGAAGTAAGATCTTTGCTGATATAATCAAATTAAGATGAGGTTACACTGGATTAGATTGGATCTTAAATCCAGTGACTGGTATCCTTATGAGAAGAAGGGATTTGAGGGCAGAGACATACACGGAGGCAAGAACAGTGTGAAAACACAGACACATAGGGAGGAGGCCACGTGAAGATGGAGTCAGGGATTGCAGTGATGCGTCTACAAGCCAAGGAATGCCGAGGTTTGCTGACAACCACCAGAAGCTAGGAAGAGGCTGGAAGGACCCTCTACCAGGGACTTCAGAGAGAGCAGGGCCCTGCCAACACCTTGATTTTGGACGTCTAGCCTCTGGAGCTATGAGAGAACAAATTTCTGTGTTTTTAAGCCGCTCAGTTTGTGGTAATTTGTTATGGCAGCCACAGGAAACTAATATGGGGTAGAGAGAGTTAACAAAAAGGTACTGGTAGCTTAGAACCACAGAGAGACCTAGACAATCATGGGTTCAGAGAAACGGTTGTTTACGTCTTAGCTGTGTGAACTTGGGAAGGTTACTTCACCTCTCTGAGCCTGGATTTCTACATAGTGATTGTCAGTAAAGTTTAAGAGCTTGCTAGAGCTCTTGGCTGGGAGAAGAGAAGATGGGGTGGGGAAGGGAGGGGAGGGTGAATACAGTCTTTAAACATTTGAAGGCTGTCATGAGGACAAGGCACTCATCTGTTCTGTGCGACAGGACCCTCAGGGGAGAAGTGAAACTGAGGAAGAGCAGGACTGAGTCAGGGAAGAACCTTCTATCAAGGAGATTGGCCCAGTAGTGGCGGGGGCTGCTGGGAGAGGTAATGAGCTCCCCATGACTAGAGGAGATGATGAAGAGGCCAAAGGACCGACCATCAGTGAGAAAGCCGCCCATCACCCAGAGTGACCCTCTGCTACGACACAGCCAGGATTTAACCCTGAGCTGCCTGACTTCAAAGCCCATTTTCATTAGCTATTAACCTCAGCTTTCTTACCTATTAAATGGTGGAGACATCATGAAAAGTCACTGTTTGAGGCCCTGTCTAGCCCTGAAGTTTTCTTTTTCTTGTAAAACTCTTCATGTTTTTTTTTTCTTTTAATTTACAGGGGAATTTTATTTGATTTTATTTTTTATTGACGTATAGTTGATTTACAGTATTATATTAGTTTCAGGTGTACAACGTAGTGATTCAGTATTTTTATAGATTATACTCCACTTAAAGTTATTACAAAATAATGGTTATATTTCCCTGGGCTGTACAATACATCCTTCTCGCTTATTAATCTTATACACAGTAGTTTGTAGCTCCTAACCCCCTTCCCTCTCTTGCTGCTTCCCCCACCCCTCCCCCCACTGGTAACTGCTAGTTTGTTCTCCATGTCAATGGGTTTGTTTCTGTTTTGTTAAATCCATTTGTTTGTTTGTTTGTTTTTTAAATTTTATTTATTTATTTATTTTTGGCCACACTGCAGTGGCTTGTGGGATCTTATTTCCTCCACCAGGGATTGAACCTGGGCCCACGGCAGTGACAGCGCAAAGTGCTACACTGGACCACCAGGGAATTCCCTGTTTTGTTTTTTAGATTCTACATATAAGTGATAACATGGAGTATTTGCCTTTCTCTGACGTTTCACAAAGCATTATACGTTTAGGTCCATCCACATCGTTGCAAATGGCAGAATTTCACTCTTTTTTATGGCTGAGTAATATCCCATAGATTGCTTTAGGTAGTACGGACATTTTAACAATATTAATTCTTCCAATCCAAGAGCACGGGATATCTTTCCATTTCTTTGAATCATCCTCAATTTCCTTCATTAATGTTTTATAGTTTTCAGAGTAGAGGTCTTTCACCTCCTTGGTTAACTTTATTCCTAGGTATTTAATTCTTTTTGATGTAATTTTAAATAGAATTGTTTTCTTGTTTAAACTCATGTTTTAACATCTTCTAGTTTCTTCCACAGGTCATGGGAAGGTTTCTTATAGTAGAAACTTAGATTATTGATTTTAGATCTTTTCTTTTTGTACTACATGTATTCAATGCTATAAATTTCCCTTAAAGCACTGCTTTTGCTGCGTCCAATAAATTTTGGTATTTTGTACTTTCATTTTCATATAGTTCAAAATATTTTAAAATTTCTCCTAAGGCTTCCTCTTTGACCTGTGTGTTCTTTAGAAGTACGTTGTTTAATCTCCAAATACTTTGGGATTTTCCAGCTATCTTCCTGTTATTGATTTCTAGTTTAATTCCACTGTGGTCTGAGAACATAACTGTAAAGGAAAAGGATTGTATCTTGGGCATTGTGCATGTTTCATTGTAGGGGCTCTGGATTCTGTTATATTCTCAAAATGTGTTGATATTTTGTTTTATTAGGCAATTAACTTCAAACTCTGCTCTTTGGATGGCAGCCCAGATCTCAATTCAGTTTCTTTTTCTCCCCTCAGCTGAAGTCACTTCCATGCATGTGTGGTTCAAGGATCAACTGGAGGTTTGAACCAAGTTTACGCACAGGACCTAAGGCTCTCCCTCTTTGGCTAAGGCTGCCGCCTTCACTTTCTAGTACCTGTGGTTGATGTGAAATTTGTCCTTTGGTTCTTCAAGCTAGAAAGACTGCAGATTTTCCATCTGTGCTGTGCTGGCTATGGTCTGCTCTCAAGTTCAAAGCCATAAAAAATGGTTAACTTCTCCCTTGTTGTTCCCTTTTGCCAGAGTCTACTTGCTTTTATTCACTCTCCAATGCCTTGAGTGTGTGTGTGTGTGTGTGTGTGTGTGTGTGTTTTGTCAACAGTTGTTATCTGTGGGAGGGTCAGTTCAGTAAGATCTCATTTGGTTACACTGGAAGAGAAAACCCCAAAACCAAATCGTAGAGAGGTATCTTCCCCAGCTCATGGCCACCCAGACAGCAAATTGAAGAATCAGCATTCAGACCCTGGGCTAACCCGCTCCAGTCCCTGTATGCACTTTTTATTATACGGATCTGTTTTCCACCCCTTATTTGCCCACCGAGTCCCAGAACTTCTTAATGTTCAGGTGACAATGGTGGGGCTTTCCAGAGTCTCTGACTTTTCCTTTGCATAAGATCAATTCCAGTTAAGAAGGGGATTTTATTTATATGGGTTTGGGGTTTTTTGTTTTTGTTTCTGGGTTTGTACATTTTCTGTCCAGAGAAAGAATTGTGATCAAAGTGGGTCAGCTTTGAAGTTAGAGCCGTCTTCCAATCCCACCACTGACTTTCACGTGACCTTGGGCAAGCCCTTCAGTGTCCTCAGCTGTAAAATGGGGGGAAACAATAATATTGACCTCGAAAGGTTGTGGTGAAGGTTAAATGAGATACTTCATATAAAGGTCAAAGCTCAGTGCCTGAGAGACAGTGAGCACTCATCTGTGAGACTCGCTAGAGTTTTCTCCTACACTGAGGTAGTGGTGGCCACAGTGGGATGCTACAGGAGGTGTTTTCCCAAGAGATGGTGCAATAAGGGCCTGGGCCCCTGAGAGGATGCTACTGACCTCCCTGGTCGGGCAGGGCTTCTGTCACCTCAGCCTCAGTGGCACAGGAGCCTGGAGTGTGGTGACTGGGTCCACGTTTGTGGGAAAAGACACCCAAACCCAGGAAGATTTCACCACCACCTGAGATTGTAGCAGAGCTGGGAGGTCAGGCCAGCTCCCTGAGCTCCGCTCCCTAAATCAGCGATGTGTCCACTCTGGTGAGGTGCCCACTCCCCTCTCAGGCTGAGCCTCAGGAGCAGGGGGTGGGTGCATGGGTGGGAGGGCTTCTTGGAGTCCAGGGGCCCAAGAGGAGGGGGCTGAGAGCGCTGTCACAACAGGAGAATCTGAGGAAGAAGTTTCCGTTGTAGCCTTTTCCAGCAAGGGGGCTGGAGCCATGTCTAGAAGGGACACAAAGAGAGGCGGGGAAATTGCTGCAGGAAGAAGGAAAGGCACGGATGGGGGAGTGGGGGCTGGTGAGTGGGAAGGGAAGGGGGGCAGGAAGAAAGCAAGCAGCTGTACCTGGGGCTGGTTTGGGCCTGGACACAGGCCCGCAGGCGGCAGCCGGAGCAGCGGTTGCCAGCCCCTCCTGGGGAGCTGGCACTGCATTGCAACAGGAAGAGAGAGCAGGGAAGGGTGCTGGGTGGTGGGGGGAGGCTCTGCCCACCCATCCCTGCTTTGCCAGGGCAATGCCCGTGCACGGAGCCCTGAACACGCTATGCTGTTTTATCCATCAAACTTACTTAATTTTCAAAAAACCTCTGCCCAGACAGCTACTTGGGGTCTCTTTTTTGTAGATGTGGATCACGAGGCTCAGAGAGGTTAAATGAGGAGCCTGAGGCGCCACCCGGCATGTCGGTATAGAGCTGGGATTCTCCTTGCCCTCCACCAGCTGCCTCTACCATCCTGAGCTGTGGCTCGGCTGGGTGTGGGGAGGGATGGGGGCCCCAGACCAACGTCTTCTTGGTCTTATTCCTCTGCCCACACCTGGCAGGCTCTTCCTTTTTTTTTTTTTCTACTTTATTTATTTTTGGCTGCGTTGGGTCTTCGTTGCCGCGGGCGGGTTTTCTCTAGTTGCGGCGAGCAGGGGCCACTCTTCATTGCGGTGCGCGGGCTTCTCATTGCGGTGGCTTCTCTTGTTGCGGAGCACGGGCTCTAGGCGCACGGCTTCAGTAGTTGTGGCACGCGGGCTTAGTAGTTGTGGCTCACGGGCTTAGTTGCTCCGCGGCATGTGCGATCTTCCCGGACCAGGGCTCGAACCCATGTCCCCTGCATTGTCAGGCGGATTCTTAACCACTGTGCCACGAGGGAAGTCCCACCTCCTTTTTTTAAAATTTTTAAAATTTTTTTGGCTGCGTTGAGTCTTCGTTACTGTGCGCAGGCTTTCTCTAGTTGCGGTGAGCCGGGGCTACTCTTCGCTGTGGTGAGTGGGCTCCTCATTGCGGTGGCTTCTCTTGTTGCGGAGCACGGGCTCTAGGCGCACGGCTTCAGTAGTTGTGGCACGCGGGCTTAGTAGTTGTGGCTCACGGGCTTAGTTCCTCCGCGGCATGTGCGATCTTCCCGGACCAGGGCTCGAACCCATGTCCCCTGCATTGTCAGGCGGATTCTTAACCACTGTGCCACCAGGGAAGTCCCACCTCCTTTTTTTAAAATTTTTTAAATTTTTTTGGCTGCGTTGAGTCTTCGTTACTGTGCGCAGGCTTTCTCTAGTTGCGGTGAGCCGGGGCTACTCTTCGCTGTGGTGAGTGGGCTCCTCATTGCGGTGGCTTCTCTTGTTGCAGAGTATGGGCTCTACTTGCGCGGGCTTCAGTAGTTGTGGCATGCGGGCGTAGTAGTTGTGGCACGCGGGCTCTAGAGCACAGGCTCAGTAGTTGTGGCACACAGGCTTAGTTACTTTGCGGCATGTGGAATCTTCCTGGACCAGGGCTCGAACCCGTGTCCTTTGCACTGGCAGGCGGATTCTTTGCCACCAGGGAAGTCCTGGCAGCTTTTCCTGAAAACCACTCTCTCACATCATTTACTCATCCATTCATCATTCTTGAGTTCTAGGCTGTGCACTGGACCCTGGGGAGACCACACTGAGCAAGCTAGAGGTGGTCCTTCCCTCCCACAGCTCGCAGGCTTGTGCGGTCCCTGAGGAGACTCAGAGTGATCTGGAGTAAATTTTAAATCCAGTCTCCCCGGTGCCAACTTACACACACACGCGCACACGTGCACGCAAGCACACACAGAGTCCATCCGTTCTTTGAGTGGCACGGGATATTGACCTACTTTAGCTCTCAGCCTGGGCCAAGCATCTCTCCCCAGCCACCAGGGGGCGCTATAAGGTCCGTGAGCAGGATTCCTGGGCCGGAGCCTAGGGTGATGGCAGGCCCTCCAGCTCTGTGAGCCCTGCCCCTCAGGGATTCTGGGGATTTCTTCCCTTGTGAGCCTCACGTTAGCCTCTTGGGCCACCATGTCTCTCCTCTCCTGCTTCAGCCCTGTAGGGAGAACCTATCCGCCTTCACGATGCCGGGTCTTGATGTTGTCACAAAGCCACCCAGAGGCCCTTGGATCAGGCCTGAGCCCCAACTCTCAGCTGAGGTCGCGTTTTTCTCCCACAAGCCTCCAGAGTTCCTCATGCAGACACCCTCTCCCCCTTCCATCCCTCCTCCTTCCCAGGCCCGAGTGTCTGTGGTCACTCAGGCTCAGGCTGGAGCGGCTGCTGCCCTCAACCAACAGGCCAGCTTCAAATCAGGCAGTTTAGGTGGGGAGACCCCAGTCAGCGGAAGCTGAGGCCAAGGCTCTCTTCCTCAAGCTGATGCCCTTTTCAGTTGCAAACCCTAGAAACCATGAGGTGCAATGGATGCAGCTCTTCTAGCCTTCAGTGGTCCAGGGAATCTGTGTTTGAGGGGAGGTAAAAGGAAGACAGACCTGGCAACTGCATGCCAGACGCTGTGCTGTGGGAGCTCCTCAAAGATGTTCTCAGTCCTGTTAGTGACTCTGTCGTGGGACTATCTTTATATTTTACAGGGTAAGAAATGGAGACTCAGAGAGGTTGAGTAACTTGTCCAAGGGCACACAGCTAGGAAGTAGCAGATCTGGGATTCCAGCACCTGTGCTCCTGCCCCTTCACCACATTGCAGGGGCTTCTGGTGCCCCCACCCTGCTCCTTGGCACTGTAGACAGCACGGTGCCCTCCTCCTATCCCAACCCCCCAAGCTATTAGACGTTGCTTCTCATCTTCTCCTCCACTTCCCAGCAGGCAGTCAGGGCCGCCTTCCTCCCTGCTGCTAGGGAGGCTTTGAAAGGGAAGCACAGCACCTTCAGGCCACAAACAGGCCAGGACCCCCTGGCCCAGGTGACTCCAAAGCAGAGTTACAGGGAGGGCTGAAATGACCTCTTCTTGGACCAAATCACCCAAGTTACAGAGATGCTGGACCAGAGCCAGGGAAGGAGAAAGAAAGCTAAAGAGATGGCTTGGAAAATGAAATGCTCTGATGGGTGCCAGGGGCCTCTGGGGCTGCGCACGTGATGGGAAGCCAGATTTCTCACTACCCATTCAGCCCCAGCCATGGCTGCTCTAAGCCTGGGTTATAAATAGCTAGGAATATAAATGTTGGGTAGGGAGAGCAGAGTCCAGCTCACTCCTGGGCTGAGAAACATGGAGTGGGGGTGGGGGACAGTGGCTGGTCTGGAACCAGACTTGAGGTTTACTGGAAAGATCTGTGTCCTCCAGCAACAGCTGTGAGAGAGATCTGGGTCCTGAGTGGCCCTAGGATGGAGGCCTCCACAGGACCCCGGGATTCACGTGCACCCTGCTCTGGGTACCCAAAGGTGCCTAACTCCACCCTAGATGACTACGGACGCTTCACCAGGGTGAGGATGCCCCAAGGTCCCTGCTGATGAGAAGGAAACTCACACACACTGAGTACCTGCTAGGTGTTGGGAACTGGCATATCATGATACCATCGCCGAAATGAATGCATTAATAACAACCACTTCTGGAGTAGCTGCCACATCAGGAAGCACGGTTAAGCACTGTACATACAATGATATTATTGTGTTATGATTGTTAATGTCAACAGTAACACAATAACAGAAACTGAAATCTCTTGAGCATCTTTTATGCTTCAGGATCTGGCTTAGGCTTTACAGAGTATTTACACTACCACAGCCAGCAGCATCAGCAGGCTGCCACTGTTGTCTAAGTGCAGCTGCTGTGTTCAGCATTTATTAAAGACTGTTGTCTGTCTAGTTTAACTTAATTCTTACGACTACCTTATGAGGTAGGTAGTCTTACCCCCATTTTGCAAATGAGGAAACTGAGGCACACAGAGATTAAACGACTTGCCCGAAGTCACGTGGCTAGTAAGTGGCAGGTGGAGATTTGCATTTGGGTCTCTGACTCCAAATCCTTAGCTCTCCCCATGACACATCCCTTTCCAAGGGAACAGATGCTGAGAAATGCTTTTTGGATGAATGAATGAATGAATGAGCAAAGGAACATGTGTCTGCCAGAGGTGATGGGTGGCATTTCCAAGCCCCGAGAGGTTAAGCAGGTTCAAGGTCACAGAGCCAGACAGCAGCAGAGTGGGTCACGGTGGGGGGAGGTGGCTCTGGGCTCTTGGTGTCAGTTTCCCTCGCAATCCTTCTTGCTACTCCCAGCAGGAGCAGCCTCTTTTTGGCAACCCCTGTGTCCTTACTCATGCCTAGGGTCACGGGGGATTCTGATTTCCAGACTCCATTCCCACCCTTCAGGGAGCCTGGCAGGAGGCCCAGGGCTGGGCCCGCCCCTCCCCACTCAAGTAGTCAAGGGCAACCGGCCAACCAGTCACGGGAGAGTTGTTTTATTATCTCTCCCTTTTCTCGAGGCGCTTTCAGCTGGAGGGATCAGCGCTCCTGCTGAGTGGGGAGGTGTTCCCCGGGGCCTCCAGACTGGCTGGGCAACCCTTTCCCACCCAAGCCTCCGGGACATCTGCCACTGAGGGTCTGTGCAGTGGTGTGGGGACAGCTTTGTGGCTTTGGGCAAACCAGAGACCCTTCTCCGGGTCTTAGCTTTGACTCATCCCCCCAGAAGGGGGGACCGGGGGAGACCTTGATGAAGGGTCAGCAGCTCCCCTAGCCTCACTCTTGCTTGGAAGCAGAGGGGCAGGGAAAGAGACGGGGCCTCCTGCCAGGCTCCCTGAAGGGTGGGAAATGAGTCGGCCAGGAAATTAGAATTTGCTGTTAATCCAAGCATGAGTAAGGACAAGACGGTTGCCAAAAAGAGGCTCCTTCTGCTCCAAGTAGCAAGAAGGTTTGCGAGGGAAGCTTGTGCTGAGAGGCCGAAGCCAGGCCGCCTTACCTGCTCTGCTGCCCGCCCCCCCCCAACCCGGCTCCCGTTTCCTAGGGAACGGACCCCTCCTTCTCCCCTCTCTCAGTCATGCTTTTCCAAAGGGTGTCTACACACCCTGGCTTCACATCCTCATCATTTGCCTTTCACCTCTTGCCATAGAGCTCTTGACCCTTCTCTCCTGTCCCCTGTTCCTGGTTTCATCCGCTGTGACCTGTGGCGGTTGGCCTTTCTGACCACGTCATCACTATTGTAACGCCCCACCCTCCTGTCTTCCTCAGATCTCGGATCTCACTGGCTGCATTCTCTCCATCCCTTCCCAAGTACTCACTCTTTTTTTTTTTTTTTTTTCTTTTTCGCACCTCGGGGCTTGCGGGATCTTAATTCCCTGACTAGGGATTGAAACTGGGCCCCGGCAGTGAAAGCTCCGAGTCCTAACCACTGGACCGCCAGGGAATCCCCCCACAAGTACTCACTCTTAAATACTTAAATACTTTGTGACCACCTAGAGGGGTGGGAGAGGGAGGGTGGGAGGGAGACGTAAGAGGGAGGGGACATGGGGATATATATATATATATATATATGTATAGCTGATTCACTTTGTTATAAAGCAGAAACTAACACACCACTGTAAAGCAATTATACTCCAATAAAGATGCTAGAAAAAAAAAATACTAGAGTTCGCCAAGACTGTGTTCTCACCTTTCTTTCCCAGCACTTCCCACCCTCTCCAAGTCTCTCATTCACTCCCAAGCCTTAACAAGACCCCTAAGACTCAGCATTCAGCCCCACATCTCTCTTCTGAGCCCTGGACCAAGGAAAACTCCAATCTCCCCACATTTTCTGAGGATGGCCCACAGCCCCTCAGATTCAAGATTTCACAGCTTGAACTCATCCTCTTCCTCCCCAATCCTGACTGCTTTCTGAAGGCGCCGTTGTCCATCTGGTTGCTAAGGCAGAAACATGAGATGCTCTAGGTCCTTTCTCTGCCCCCCACTGCTTCCCGGACCCCTCACCCATAGTCAGAAATGCTTGAAAGCCTCTGCTCTAGCCCCATAGTTGCTCAAACTGTGTATGTTTAATGACCAAAGGAGCAAATGAATGGACTGGCCTGGCAAGTCTCCCAGTTTGCTGGATAGCTCAGGATTCATGGCATTTCAGCTCAGAGAGCAGTCCCTCCAGTGGCAGTAGCTGGAGGAGCTGGAATGCTTTCTATTGCCCACTTCCTTTCAGTTGAAATTCCAGGTTGGCAGCTTCTCTTCAGTCTGGTCTCTGTCTTCCCAAGAATGTACCTTGACACATCAATCCCTGGGATTTCTCTGTGTGAAGGACTGTGAAGAAAGTCTGGTTACACCAGGTCAAGTAAAGATGAACAGTTGCCTTTATTGCAGGACTTCTCAGAGCCTTTAATATACTAAGGGACACTGTGAATCTCGAAGAGGGACATAGAGCTGGTATCACTCTCTAATTTGTTTGAACACCAGACCTTTCCTCAGTCATACTGGCCAAAAGGTGGGAATAACTCAAATGTCCTCCAGCTGATGAATACATCATCAAAATGTGGGATACCCATACAATGGAATATTATTCAGGCGTAAAAAGGAATGAAGTACCAAAACATGCTACAACATGCTGGACTCTGCAAATATTATGCCAGGTTAGAGAAGCCAAACACAAAATACCACATATTATATGACTCTGCTTATGTAAAATGCCCAGAATAGGAAAACCTATAGGAACAGAAAGTAGAATAGTGGATGCCTGGGGCTTGGGAACATGGAGAATTAGAAGGTGATAGTCGCAGGGCAGAGTTTCTTTTAGAAGTGATGAAAATGTTCAAAAATTGATTGTGGCAATGGTTGCACAACTTTGGATATACTAAAAATCATTGAATTGTACAGTTTAAATGTGTGAATTGTATGGTATATGAATTATATCTTAATAAAGCTGTTCCAAAACACAAAAAACAAAAAAGCCTTTCCTCAAGGAGCTTTTTGAAGGACTGGTGTTCTAAGGAACTTACTTGGGAAACAAAGATCTAAGTCAGGCCAGCTGGGTCCCCCTGGTGGCCTGGAGGACAAGGTTCACCTGCGGCTCTTTTTTTTTTTTTTTTTTTTTTTTTGGCTGCGTTGTGGCATGGGGGCTGCTCTTCGTTGCAGAGCACGGGCTCTAGGTGCGTGGGCTCACTAGTTGTGACTTGTGGGCTCTGGAGCACAGGCTCAGTAGTTGTGGCTCAGGGCTTAGCTGCTCCACGGCAAGTGGGATGTTCTCAGAGCAGGGATGGAACCTGTGTCCCCTGCATTGGCAGGCGGATTCTTAACCACTGCGCCACCAGGGAAGTCCTCACCTGCGGATCTTGGAACTTCCCCAAAGGAAGTCAACATGGTTTTCTTGGTGAAGAGAGCCAGAGTCAGAATAAGTGCCCTGCATCCTTTCATTCCCTCCTGAGGGCGCAGGGACAGAGCCAAGGTTGATCCCCGTTTGGGACCTGGGCAGAGAGGACTGGCCCTTCGGTGCTCGTTAACCAGCCTCACCTGGGAGCCGGCAGGCAGGGCCATGCTGTCCCATAGGCGACCTCTGTCCTGGTGGGGAAGCCAGCCCAAAATAGCGCAGGCTGGGACACCATTTGGGAAACCAGATGGGAAAGTCTGGGGCTCGGGAAGAAGCAGATGTGGGTTTTGTTCCCAATTCTGCTGCCATTCTGTGTGACCTTGGGTGCAGTGTTCAGTCTGGGTCTGAACTTTCCCACTTTGGAAAAGAAGAAATGAATTTCTGCTCTTCTCTCTCAACAAGCCTTCTGGGGGAATCCAAGCTGAAGACTGTTAAGGTTGGAAGGGACTCTGACGCTTGAATCTGCTCTCTCCTCTCCCCACCAAGCGGACCTGCTTGAAGCCTTCCAGTGCTAGGGAGCTCACTACCTCCCGTTTCATTGCTCAGTAGCTGTGAAAGGTCATTGGGCCCTCAAACCTCCCTTGGTGCCAGGAGGCCACTCCCCACTCAGGGCAAACTTGCCCATTCCTGCTTGTTCAGGACAAATGTCCTGCTCCATTCCAGCCCCTAGCCTGTCGCTTACCTCCCTGGTCTGGGCCACCTGTCCCAGCCTCCTATCACCTCTCAGGTGATGCTGTATGATGCCTTGGTGGCTCCCCTTCCCATCCAGTGGCGAACCCCAAGTCCACCCACCCCCTCCAAACTGCCCACCCTCCCCAGGAGTGCAGCACTTTGAGCTGAGCACAGGCCTCCAGCACAGCCTAACCAGGGCAGCCTGGCCACAGCAGGGCCAGGCAGGACAGAGGAGCATTACCTGTCTACCTTCTAGAATCCACCTTCTATTGATGCTTAGATGTGTAAGGTCACAGGGAGCAGAATACCCTTGGCATCTAGGAACGCCATCCTCCTTAGATGTACCCATGTGGCACCACTGTCTCCCTTGTTCAATGCCCTGATGGGTGTGAAGTCCTATCAGATGACACCCCCAGGATGGCTCCCTCTCTCACTGTGTGACCTCACCACGTCCTCCTCTTCACTCCCTAGACCCCCAGGCCTTCATTTGCTCTTCTGTGCATTGATAAGTTGGGTTCTGCCACTGGCAAGCCTCTTTGGCTCTTCAGGGCAGCCCGGTGCCCAGGCTATCCTGCCCCCTACACTGGACATCCTTGCTGTGTTGGGGGTCTAGCCCACCATGTCCCTTGTCTGGTTGGCTAGAAGCAGCCGAATCCCGCACCCGGCTGCTATCTCATGAGTCACTGCACCATAGCGTGTTTATTAGGACGGTGGGAGCTCATTTTGCCAACTTGGAACCACAGGAGCTGGCTAAGTTTAGAACAAGGCTTGCGCGTGAGGACGACCTGCTCCTTTTCCTTCTGGCAAAACACGAGACTTGAGCTATTCTTTTTATCTTCATTCTCCCAGACAAGTCCTAAGCTTCATTTACCTCTAGATCTGCCTTCTCCCAACACAAACTCCTCTGTAATTAAGTGGGGGGAAACACCCCCGATCATCCTAAGGTTGAAAAGCAGCAGATCATTGGAATGTTTCAAGGAATATAACACAGGCTCTGAAAAATAGATGCTTTTATACTTCAAGCAGATGTACCTAACCCAGTTCCTGCGGATGGGCTTCATGGAACACAGGATTCCCTGAATTCTTGGGTGAATGTGCTTTTCCCTGGGGAAATGGTTCACAGGTTTTATCAGATTCCCAAAGGGGTTCGTGACTCTTGCTAAAAATTACACATCTCAGATTCAGGAAAAGACGACCATCCTGTGCTTGCACTGCAGAGTCCTCCCTAGCTTTGGGGTTTCCGTTATTAAATATTAGATGCCCTCTCGAGCTCAGCACTGGGAATGAAATCCCCAGAACCTGGGTCAGGCTTGGTTTGAAGAAACCGCACTGTTGGAGGAGAGAGGTCTGGAGCATTCGATCTGGTGGGTAGTGAAGTCACCAGTGAACTTGGGGAGTAGGTCAGATGGGCCAAGGCTAGTGATTCCGAATTAAGAGGGTAATAAAAGGAACTGAGAGGCTAGATGGGATGTGCTACCAAATCAGACACTGAGATGGGTCCAATATTAGCACTTACAGGGCCAAGTAATGTTGGTCTGTTAGCTTTCATTTATTCCATTCACAGTGATTTGCTGTTTTCCATTCTGGAGAGCATGTACTTTAGACTTGACGGCACACACTTACTCTCCTGTTGGCTGCCTTAAATCAACTGAGTTCTTTCATGTCCCTTAATCTCACTGCCCTAAACTCAAATGTTCTGCAAACATGGAGTACATGGCCTTGACCTGAAGATTCATGTGAATGTAACTGAGATCCTACGTAACTGGGAAGGTAAGCCTGCTGTCAAAAGAAAATAAGTGATTAAGCGATATATTCAGGTGTCATATGCCTGTGACTTTTCGCTTATCTACAGCACCACCAGGCCTCCCTCCTCCCCCAAGAAGTTAATAGAGAGTTACATGTATCCTGCCAAAGTCTCCAGGGTGTGAAACTGGAGAAGTGGGAGAGTTACCTAGCTAGTATCCATTAGTGAGCAGCAAATTAGTCCATGTGCTAATACCTCTGCCTTCCATTGTGTAATCTGGCCATTTAACTGATGGCTGCTGTCTGCATTAAGGCCTAGACTCCAAACTGAGAGCTGCCATTTGCGTGACCTCGGGAAGTCACTAAACCATTCAGAACTTGATTTTCCTAACTTAAAAAATGGGGAAGGGGCTTCCCTGGTGGTGCAGTGGTTAATAATCCACCTGCCAATGCAGGAGACACAGGTTCGAGCCCTGGTCCAGGAAGATCCCACATGCCATGGAGCAACTAAGCCCGTGCACCACAACTACAGAGCCTGCGCTCTAGAGCCTGTGCTCCGCAACAAGAGAAGCCACCGCAATGAGAAGCCCGCACACCGCAATGAAGAGTAGCCCCCGCTCTCCGCAACTAGAGAAAGCCTGTGCACAGCAACGAAGACCCAATGCAGCCAAAAATAAATAAATAAATAAATTATAAAATTTTTTTAAAAAATAGGGAAGATGATGAATCCTTGCCTTTACACCCTAGAGAAGAATTTGAGAGGTAAAAGAACTCACACGTATTGACAATCTACTGTGTGTCAGGCCTTCTGCTTACAATTATTATCCTTTTAAAACTTTACAATCTTTAAAAAAAATCTCCCAGGATTGCTATAAGCGCCCGCTAAGACCAAATACTCAACAGATGTGAAGTGAGCACTTTATTCCAGGTCCTGAGGATACAGCAGTGAGCAAGACAAAGGCCCCGCCTCGTGGAGCTGATATTCTAGCAGAGGAGATAGGCAATAAGCAAGTAAATGTGTACAATGTCAGGGAGTGATAAGGGTAATGAAGAAAAATGAAGCAGAGGGGAAAGAGGGAAAGGAGGATGTGTGTGCTGTTCCCTGGCAGGGGAATATTTGAGCAGAGAACTGAGGAAGTGAAGGAGCAAGCTGGACTCTGGGAGGAGAGAATTCCAGAGAGACCAGCAAGTGAGAAGGCCCTGAGATGGGGATGTGCCTGGCTTCTTTGAGGAACTAGCGGTCACTGGGGCTGGAGCAGAGCAATTTGGGGGTGAACATTACGGGGGAAAATTGGTGAGAAAATAGAGATCCCAGTCAGGACTTCGAATACTAGGACCATGGATACAAAAATGCACAGTTGACCCTTGAACCACGCAGGGGTTAGGGGCGCCAATACTCCTCTCCCCGCTGCCACACGCACTTGAAAATCCTCGTGCTGCTCTCTCTGTCTCAAAAACAAAGGGATTGATAAATGACTCACTCAAAGGCGAGAAGCTGAAACAGTTTGGATATTTTCAGGTCTCAAACTCTAGTTCTTTTGATTCCACATATTGTGATCTCTAATCAAACTCAAACTTTCCCCTACATTTAGTTAACTTACAGATCTGTAAAATGGGGACTTCCCTGGTGGCGCAGTGGTTAAGAATCCGCCTGCCAATGCAGGGGTCATGGGTTCGAGCCCTGGTCCAGGAAGATCCCACATGCCGCTGAGCAACTAAGCCCGTGCGCCACAACTACTGAGCCTGCGCTCTAGAGCCCGCGAGCCACAACTACTGAGCACGCGTGCTACAACTACTGAAGCCCGCAAGCCTAGAGCCTGTGCCCCACACAAGAGAAGCCACTGCAATGAGAAGCCCTTGCACTGCAACGAAGAGTAGCCCCTGCTCGCCACAACTAGAGGAAGCCAGCCTGCAGCCACGAAGACCCAACGCAGCCATAAATAAATAAATTTATTAAAAAATAATAATAAAAGAAGAAAAGGCTTTAAAAAAAGGATCTGTAAAATGAAAATACAGGTACTATATTTATTGGAAAAAAATCCTCATATAAGTGGACCCATGCAGTTCAAACCTGGGTTGTTCAAGGGTCAACTGTACTGCAAATAGTTAAATACTGTGCATAACAGATGCATCTCTCCATTTATCTGTCTTAGGAGTCTTTCAGACTTTTCAAACTTTTGTATAATTTTGAAGAGGTATATATTTCATACAGTAAAAAACTAGATTTTTAAAGTACCATCCAATGTAACCATCATGCAAATCAAGGTAAGAACATTTCCATCACCCCAGAAAGTTCCCTGGTGCCCTTTTTTCAGTGAATATCCTACTCCCCAGAGGCAACCATTGTTCTGGTTTCTATCACTAAGAGATTAATTTTCCCGGTTCTTGAACTTCATATAAATGGAGTGGATTCATACAGAGTGTGCTCTTGCGTGAGGCTTCTTTTACTCAGCATAAAATGTTTGGGAGATTCATTCATCCATGTTGTCACATGTATCTGTAAGTCATTCCTTCTTTTTTTTTTTTTTTTTTTTTTTGTGGTATGCGGACCTCCCTCTGTTGTGGCCTCTCCCGTTGCGGAGCACAGGCTCCGGACGCGCAGGCTTGGCGGCCATGGCTCACGGGCCCAGCCGCTCCGCGGCATGTGGGATCTTCCCGGACCGGGGCGCGAACCCGCGTCCCCTGCATCGGCAGGCGGACTCCCGACCACTGCGCCACCAGGGAAGCCCCAAAGTCATTCCTTTTTATGGTTGAGTAGCAGTCCATTTCCCAACACCTGGAATTGTTGGTCTTTTTACTTTGAGTCATTCTCAAGGATATGAAGTGGTAACTCATCATGGTTTTAATTTCAGTTCCCTAATTATGAAAGATGCCAGCACCCTTTTTATTTGCTTACTGGACATTCGTAGGTTTTCTTTTGAGAAATATCTGTTTAACTCTTGTATGTATCTTTTTTAAAAAATTGATTTAGTAAGAGTTCTTTATATGTTCTAAATATGAGTCCTGTGTCAGACTGATCTGTTGTGAATATTTTCCCCCAGTCTGTGGTGTGCTTTTTTACTTCCCTAAGTGTATCTTTTGGTGTTTTTAGTTTTGATCATGACAAGTTTACCAATTTTTTAAAATGCTTAATCCTTTAGTGTCCTGCCTAAAGAAATCCCAAGATCAAGAAGATATTCTCCTATGTTTTCTTCCAGAAGCTTTATAGTTTTATCTTTTACATGTCAGTATGTGACCCGTCTTGAATTAATTTCTGTATGTGATGTGAGGTAGGGGGAAAGTTTTTTTCCCCTATGGATATTAATTTGTAGAACATGGAAATCTATTTGATGGAGTCTCACACATAAATTGTCCTGGGTAAGTTATGCTTGTCATACACTCTGTCTCCCAAAGTTGATTATCCCGCTTCCTGTAAAGCCCCGGCTTGGAAGATAAAATGATGACAGTGAAAGAAACAGATCCCTAGTTGGAGAACAGAAACATCAGAAAAAATACCAACTGCCCATCTGTAATTTTGTCCAGCCTTTAGCTTCCCTCATTGTCCAAGCTGTGTTTGCCTTCCCATGGCCAGAGCCAATGAGGGCAGAGGTGAAGGGGAAGACAAACTTGGAGCTGGATGATAGGAAACACCGGAGCAGTGGCTGAGAAAGTCCCACAGAGCTGAGCCAGGCTTGCTTGGAAGCTGGCTGGTTCTTTGGGGCCCTTAGCAGGAATGCTAACTGTCCATCCTCTCTATGTCTCTCTCCTGTGATTTGCAGAGGCCGGGAATATGAAATCTCAGAGGTGCAATGCAGATGACTGGGTCTGTGGGCCAACCCCTCCTCCTACAAGGCTAGAATATCCTCTGCAGCATTGCAACCTGTGATCTGGGAACAAGGTGGGTGGGAGGACCCAGAGCTAGTTGAGCATTGACTATGCAGTAGTTATCTTCATCCTAGGGGCTTGTGTATGTTACTCATTCATTTGTTTCATTTGCCCTACCACCTTACGAGAAAGATTCCTCCTAATTTTACAGGTGAGGAAGCTGAGGTTCCAAGAGGTTAAGTATTTTTCCCAGGATTTCTCCACTCATAAGTGGGGGAGTTAAGATTCTCTTTTCCACTGTCCCCTCCACTGCAGCACATCTCCACTGTGCTCCAGCCCTTCCCAACCACTTGCTGCAAAGAAATCAGACCACTGCATGGCCACAGTCTTTCATCCTGAGGAACTTGCAAACAAGCAAAAAGAAATACATACGGTGTATTCCCCACTGACGTTTCCCCCCAAATGACCCCAGTTTCTTATGGCACCAAGAGCCTTTCAGGTCCAACGCAGGGATTTTGTTGTATCAAATAAAATCTAATGTAAAATTATTTTGGACATTCCTTTGGACTTAATTGACTCAACCAACCCTCTTGAGATGGTACTGAAGAATTAATCAGTTCTCTTTTTCACTAAAGCGGGAGAAAAGTAGGCACACCAGGATGGAGAAGATGAGAGGGTAGACTAGGAACTCAGCAAGGCCTGGAACTATCCAAGCAGGACGGAGAGGGACAGGGAGGGGAGGGGAAACAGAGTCAATGTGCAAGCTCTTTGCACACTGCCATATGTCTTAGTCCATCTGGGCTGCTATAACAGAAAGACCATGGATTGGGTGGCTTAAACCACAAACATTTAGGGAAGCCCCCATGGGCGCACATTCGCTCCAGAATAAGATCTGGTGTAACCCCTGGTCAGCCAAGGCCCACAGAAGTGTTTCTTCCAAAAACAAGAGGGGCTGGTGCCCCAAAGTCTAATTTAAGACATTTCCTTCCCCAACACAGAGAACAAGGAAACTTTGAAGTTTATATTTCTTTTCCCCTAAGAAAAAGTTTCAAAAGTCTCAGATAAATGTTTTAGACAAGGCTCAAGAGTAAAGCACTGGGCTTCGGGCCCCCTTCCCCTCCTTTCCCCTCTAGGGATCTCTGCACGTGGAAAGTTGTCCACAAGCCCAGCCCCCTTGGGGGGAAGGCAGAAGAGTAGGAGAGACTGCCCCCTCTCTGGGGCAAACCCCAGGGTGTAAGGTTTAAGTTCTTCTACTTGTCATTTTCCTGTTATACCCACTTCTGTGCCAGGCTTGGTAAAGGACTGTACTCCTTCTCAGATGCCACCGGAGGCTCAGAAGGAAGTAACGCAGGGTCACACAGTTAGTGACAGGCTGAGCTGGGTTCCAACCCGGGCTGGCTGGCCCCAGAGCTTCGAGCTTTTACGTTGAACCAGCAGCCTTTCCTGTCTTAAGTCTTTTCATCCAGCCAGCCCAGGGCTCCCTCACTCTTGCCCTGAAGGAAGCTTCCTCTTGTCTACCCTGAGTCTCTCTTGTGGTCCCTCTTGCTTTGCGTCCTCTGCCTTAGGCGGAGACGCTCACTCCTCTGGCAGTCTCGGGAACTACTGACCACAGCCATCTCTCGGCTTCTCTTTCCTTCCCCAAGCAAGAACTCCATCCTCAAGGCCAGCGGTTTCAGATAAACCCTTCATTCCAAACCTCTCCCTGCTATCACTTTGTGTTTCAACACTGGCTTCTCTCCACCTCCTCCCAGAGTCCTCCTTGACCCTGACTGGGTGCCGCCGTGCCCGCTACACTCCGTGTGGCTTCTTCCTCCATCTTAGCAATCACACAGGCTTCACCATCTAATGCTTTCAATCCTACTCATGGAAGTCATATATTTCAACCTGTTCTTTCCAACTGCTCTGTTCTAGTTCCCGGAGGCCCTGCATGGGCATGTCCTAGAGAGGTGATATTCTCTCTCTGGCTAGGGTAATGGCAAGAATGCAAGCTCTCAGGCCTGAAAGATGGGCATTGAATATTCTGCTTTGGCCACTTACCAACTCTGTGGCTTTGAGGGAGTTTCTGACCCTCTTGGAGGGTCAGTTTCCTTGTCTCTAACTCTTCTCCTTGGACTCTTATGAGGAGTAATCGGTATAAGTGGTTCATTCATTCCAAAAATATTTCCCTTTTGAGTGAGTGACATGCATTGAGTATCAAGCACTGTGTCCCCACCTTCAGTTTAGTAGCTTACAAGTAAGCAGATAAGGTATACCTCCTGGCTGTGTCTGACACGCACCAGGGACTTAGAAAATGTGTGGTCCCTCCTACCTCTCCGGACCGGGAAAGATCTCTTTACATTTATTTCACTGGAAAATTTCCCATTTCTCTGCAGTTTCCCAGGAGCAAGCCACCTCTGGTGTGGTTTTGCAAATTAGTACATCCCTCTGCGGATGGCAGGCCTGAGATCAGAGAAGTACACCCCGGCTACAAAGTCACATGGCAGGCTGCTGGGTGGGTGTCAGGGATGGCACCAAATTGAGTTGGAAGACTCTGTTTCCCCTCCCCTCCCTGTCCCTCTCCGTCCTGCTTGGATAGTTCCAGGCCTTGCTGAGTTCCTGGTCTACCCTCTCATCTTCTCCATCCTGGTGTGCCTACTTTTCTCCAGCTTTAGTGAAAAAGAGAACTGATTAATTTGTGTATCTGGGAAGCCCAAGGGCAGGGCAGGCAAGGCTCAAACATGGTCTTAGGGCACTCTCTGTCTTTTCTGCTGCCCTTTTGCAGTCCCCAGCTGACCTTCATGTAGCAAGAAAGATGTTCCATGGCAGCCCCAATTCTGTTTCCTACTCACTTAACACGTCTGTAGGAAAGACCACCTTTCCCAGTAGATTCAGCACAAAACTCCAGGGATGGCCTCTGACTGGTCCAGCCTGATCACATGCCTGGTTCGGAAGCATTAGCTGTGCAGGTAGGGTTGGGCATTCTAATGGGGTGTATGTCTACCTTTGGGAGCTGGGGTGAGCAAAGGGCAGGGTCAGCTCCCCAGAACCTCACAGAATGAATTTCCTCCTGGAAAGAGTGGCGTGTTGCCGGAAAGGAGGAGGGCTGTCGGACAGGCAAAACCAGCAGACACGGCCCATCGATGCCTTGACTTTCAAAGCCTCAGTTCTGTACCCACAGCTGCTGGTGGTGCCTCTGCCTCTTTTCAGAGAAGCTACAGGGAGAAAAGAGCGTGGTTGTTGAGGTCAGGTGGATCTGGGTACAAACTGTATTTGGGACAAATTCCCTGGTGGTTCAGCGGTTAGGACTCGGCGCTTTCACTGCCGGGGCCTGGGTTCCATCCCTGCTCGGGGAACTAATATTCCACAAGCCGAGCAGTGCAGCCAAAAACACAACAAAACCAAGAACAAACAAACAAAAAACAAACTGTAGTTGTGTACCCCAAACTGTGGGTATGGAACTGTGTGACATGAATCAAATTCCTCAATTTCCTCATCTGTAAAATGGGGATAACAGTTCCTACTTCACAGACTTACTGTGAGTATTAAACAAGCCAACCACCAAGTCCTGCACTTGGTGTAGACGAGATAGTTAATCTACGTCTGATCTCCTTGCCTTTGGTTCCTGAACCTCCAGCTTGGCTCCTGGGTCCCTACCCCTGAACTCAGACCAGGTCTGTCTGTACTTAGGGGCCCACCCTCTCCTCCCGCCTGGACTGAATTCACAGAGGGGCTCACTGTGATGAAGTGGCAGAAGTTCTTACCAGGACATGATGCACGTGGTTTTGTGTTTGTTTGTTGTTTCCATCTTGATGAAAAATGTGCCGGTTTTACGCTGTCACAGAACAAATAGAATCTTGACGTATGTGAACCTGTGAACATACATAGAACCTCTATTTATGTGCCTGATTTAATTAATTGAGTTTCATGTTCTATCATCTTAAGAATGCTGCATTTCTTAGGGATGGAACTTTCCCCTTCCTTCCTTCCTCTCTTTCTCTCTCTCTCTCTCTCTCTCTCTCTTTCAACCAATACTGCCTTAGTGCATGCTGTGCCCCCGGCTCTGGGCTAGATGCTGGGGGTCTGCTGGTGAACAAGATGGACACAACCCCACCTTCACAGAGGTGAATGGCTAGCAGGGGACATATATATATATATATATATGCGTTTTAAGTGTAGCTGACAGGACTGCATTGGATGTGGGGAAAAGAAAGAGAGGAATCAAGAACGATTCCAGTGATTTTGGCTGTGCACATGGCAGGGCGATGTTGCCATGGTCTGATATGGGGGAGTAGCATGGTCTACTATGAGCTTGGGGGTCAGGAGCTCTGTTTTGGACACACTGAGTTTGAATTTGTCTTGTAGAAATCCACATGGATATGCAGAGAGGCAGGTGGAACTTGGAGGTCAGGGCAAGGTCAGCTCCTGGATGAGCCCAGAGAGGAGGGTAGGACCAAGGCCTGCCTCAGGCCTCTGCAGTTGGAGATTGGACCATGAGGGAAGCCCAGCAAAGAGACTCAAAAGGAGTAGCCAGGGAAGCTCAGTCATCATCCTCAACTTCAGTTTCCTTGTATCACTAGGCATTAGTGGTTAATTACCCTTCCTTCCTAGGGTGGGTGAGGCTCTAGGACGACACAGTTAAAGTGCTCAAGACAGTGCAAGTATATCTTAGCTAAAAATAAGCACCTTTTCTCTGACCCTTCTCAAAAATTGCTAAACCTGCCTTCTGGTCTTGGCTGTGAGGTAAGAGCATCTCGGGGGGGGAGCTGGAGCCCTCCTAGACCAGGCGGTCAAGGCACCTGGCACCTAGGACAAGCCAAGGCCCATCCCCAAGCCAGCGGGCTTGTGCAACAGGCTTGGTCCCCAAAGGGGAGGCCTGGACACCCCCAGGGATAGGGCCTGGCTGAAGCCTGTGATTAAGGCAGGTGAGCATTTCAAGTTCTTGTAATTGTGCTATTCAATAGAAATGTGACCTCATTTTATGCTCCTGAGCCCTGAAGCCCTCTCAGAGGTCCAGGGCAAAGGGAAGAGAGGCAGGTGTGCTCCATTTCAGCCTCCATAAAATGGGACTAATAGCTGCAGATCTGTAAATAAATGTAAGGACTAGTATCTTTCAGTAGCCCCCTCCCCTCTTGGGCACTCACCCCCCCACCTGCCTCACTCTAGTACCATCTAGGGGAATAAGAATGTCAGTAGAGGACTTCCCTGGTGGTGCAGTGGTTAAGAATCTGCCTGCCAATCCCGGGGACATGGGTTCGAGCCCTGGTCCGGGAGGATCCCACATGCCGCGGAGCAACTAAGCCCGTGTGCCACAACTACTAAGTCTGTGCTCTGGAGCCCGCGAGCCACAACTACTGAGCCCACGTGCCACGTCTACTGAAGCCTGAGCGCCTAGAGCCAGTGCTCCGCAACAAAGAGAAGCCACCAGAATGAGAAGCCCATGCACCACAACCAAGAGTAGCCACAACTAGAGAAAGCCCACGCACAGCAACGAAGACCCAACGCAGCCAAAAATAAATAAATAATTAGTTTTTAAAAAAAAACTTAAAAATATATATATTAAAAAAGGGAGGGCCTCCCTGGTGGCGCAGTGGTTGCGCGTCCGCCTGCCGATGCAGGGGAACCGGGTTCGCGCCCCGGTATGGGAGGATCCCACATGCCGCGGAGCGGCTGGGCCCGTGAGCCATAGAGGCCACAACAGAGGAAGGCCCGCATACCACACAAAAAAAAAAGGGACTTCCCTGGTGGTGCAGTGGTTAAGAATCCGCCTGCCAATGCACGGGACACGGGTTCGAGCCCTGGTCCGGGAAGATCCCACATGCCGCGGAGCAACTAAGCCCGTGAGCCACAACTACTGAGCCTGTGCTCTAGAGCCCATGTGCCACAACTACTGAAGCCCGCGCACCTAGAGCCCATGCTCCACAACAAGAGAAGCCACTGAAATGAGAAGCCCGCGCACCACAACAAAGAACAGCCCCCACTCGCCGCAACTAGAGAAAGCCCACGCGCAGGAACGAAGACCCAACGCAACCATAAAATAAATAAATAAATAAATAAATTTATATTAAAAAAAGAATGTCAGTAGAAAAAGACAATAAACTCTTCTCAAATGGTGGCATTTCAGGGCCCACAGTTATCAGGGTGTGGGTTGTGCTTACGGGATGGAGGTGGCACAAGGGAACCTTTTCAAGTCTTTGCCTGCTGCCTGGGACTAGGTCAGTGCTGTCTCTACTTCCAGTAAAGCAAGTCCTCCCGGGATATTAAATCCAGCTTGAGAAAGATCTATCTATTAATTAAATTGGCTCATTTAATTCAACAAAGAATCACACACCTTGGGAGCACTGGGCTGTGAGGCCTCCTTCCCTCCCTCCCTCTCTTCCTCCCTCCCTCCCCCCACCTCCCTCCCTCCCTCCCCCCGCCTCCCTCCCTCCCTCTCCCACTCTCTCTGTCTTTCATGAAGTAAGTTACTAGAACATGTCTGTGTACAAAAGAGAATAACAGGGCCGAAAGGAAGAAGATCCTAGTGCAGAGAAAAGCAGGATACTTCCTGGAGTGGAGGCCACAGGCCTGCTGGAGGGGATGGATCCAGAGTCCAAGCAGAAGGTGGTTGGCCTTAGACTGGTTACAGGAGGAGGCAGGGAGCATAGGGACAGGGCAGAAGGGCTGGTAGATTTGGTCTGCTGGCTTCTAGCTTCTCAAGGAAGGATGAACCAAGTTCATCCATTGAGGAGTGCAGGGTGGTTTGTGGAGATAGAGGAAAGCATGGAATAGCCATCTCCGAGAACAGGAAAATGAACTTTCTAGGAAAGGTTGGTAGGCTTGCCAGGCATGAAGAGTGCCAATTTGAGGTTTGTGGTCATGAATTTAAAGCGCAGCCGTCAGCAAGGCTGCGTGCTTTCCCCCAGCACCCATCAGCTGCTCTGGCACAGGCCTGGAGAAAGTGGAGGGTGGGGTTTTACGAGGGCTGGGACTTGGCCAGGTGCGTATGGTGGGAAGGGAAGGGTAGTTTATGGAGGGGGTTCGCTGGGGAGCAATAGTCGTGCTGGGGTGTGGAATCTGCATGGGGTAAGGAGGGAAGGAAGGCCATGAGCAGGTGATAGTGGAAAAGGTGATCATGGAAATGGAGGGGGGTTATGCTGAAGCACAGGGACGGAGAGGAAGCCGGGGCCCACAACAGAAGACCTGAAGTGATGGGGAGATTTTGGTACAAGAAACCACAAGGTGGGGGAGCACACGGTGGACCCTGATGGCTTCAGAAGGACAAGGATTGGAAGCGGAGGAGGATAAATGGCTTGGACAAGGTAACTGGGGGCCAGGAGGGCACCCACATCACCTCGGGGCCTTCCCTGGACTGGTTTCTCCCTGCATCTCCCGGAACAGCCCTCTCCTGGCAGGTGGCCTGAAAAGCCCATGACAACTTGGGTGTCTTCAGTTTCAGGGCTGAGACGGCCATTGGTCAACTTGGCTCCTTCCTGTGACCTGACCCAGAGCTGGTTCTGACCACACGGCGCAGGTGGTGGTGATGTATCCTAGAATGAGCGCCTAAGGCCACAGGGGTCAGTATCCCTCAACAGAGGCCCTGGTTTCTTCACCTGTAAAATGCAATCCATCCTTTGTTTATTCAAACACATATTAAGCACCGCTGTGTGCCAGGCCTATCTGCTTTATTTCATCTACCCCTCTCATCCACCCTGGAGGGAGAGATTATTATCCTCATTTTTGCAGAAGAGGAAATAAAAGCTCAAGGAGGTGAAAAACTTGCCCAAGGTCATATAGAGTCTATTTGAGCCCAAGAAGCCTCACTATCCAGTCAGGGAAACAGGCAGAGAAAGAACCAAAGATATGTGAAGTTGCAAAGTTCGGTGGGAACCCGGAAGTTAGAAAGCTTGCTCCTATTGTGGGAGAGGGGTGGCGGGGCATGTGAGCTAGATCTACACGATGAACAGAAATGCATCTGGGGAGATGGAGAGAAAGGACTGTGGGCACAAGTGACAGCCTGAGCAAAGGCACGGTGACATGACTCTCCACAGTGTGACCCAAGATTATTGAGTAAAGGCAGCAAGTATCAGCAGTTGAGCAGGGTTCCTAACCTCGTCTGCAGCCCAGGGGTTCAAGGATACGCTTAGGGGGACCCACAAACCTCCTGAAGTTGTATCACAATTGTGAGTAGACGTGTGTTACTCTTTTTAAAAGAAATTTATTTATTTATTTATTTATTTATTTATTTTTATTTTTGGCTGCTTCAGGTCTTAGTTGCAAGGGATCTTTGTTGTGGCATGCTGGATCTTTCGTTGTGGCACGCTGGCTTCTCTCTAGTTGTGGTGCATGGGCTCTGTAGTTGTGGCGCGCAGGCTTAGTCGCCCCGCGGCATGTGGGATCTTAGTTCCCCGACCAGGGATCGAACCCACGTCCCCTGCATTGGAAGGTGGATTCTTTACCACTGGACCACCAGGGAAGTCCCCTTGCATTACTCTTTTCTGGAGAGACAATTTTATTTTCATCAGATTCTTAAGTTGGGGGACATTGACTCAAAAAAGCCTTGGGTAGCAGATGGGCTTGGAGAGGTCTGTAGGGTCTGGGAATAAAGGACCTCATAGGCCTTCTTTCAGGAATTCATACTTTGCTCTGAGGTCATCAGCGGCCCATGGGGAGCAACATGGGACGGGCCTCAGGAAGACAACACAGGCTACTATGAGCTCCAATCAAAGTCCTTTAATAAACGATAAAGGGATGTACTGTTTATGGCTCTATTCCCAGAGTCTGGCACAGTGCTGAACACATATTGGGGGCTCAGTAAATATTTGCTGAATGAATGAATGAATAAGAGCACAGGAGTCTGTAATAACAGAGTTCATCTCTCCAGGGCAACTCCACAAATTTCCTGGACAATTTGACTGAAGGTGAAATCCAGGAATCCCAAGTTCCCCCTGCACTGTTCTAGGTTCTAAGACAATACTGCCCGAGTCCTGAGTTGTGGGTAGATGTGGGAAGGGGGAGTGGGCATGGCACGTGAGGGTGTGGCCGCACCTGACTGAAGGGTAGGGCTCCTCCCACCCTTCAGTGCCCGGGAGTATCTTTGGAGGAGCGGAGGATGGCCAGGATGGCCGAAATGATTTCTTTCCTCCTTCCACATTCAGCCCATCGGCTTGTGCTGTTGACTCTGTCTCCAAAACGTGTCCTCCATCCCCCCTCCTCCCCCTGCACCTCACCTGGGCCACTGCAGCAGTCTCAAATCTAGCATCTCTGCTTCTGACCCTGCCTCTTTACCATATCCACTCTCCTTGTGGTGGCCAGAGGAATCTTTTATTTCTTTTGGCTGCGCCGCGGGCTTGCGGGATCTTAGTTCCCCAGCCAGGGATTAAACCCGGCCACGGCAGGGAAATCCCGGCACCCCAATCACTAGGCCACCAGAGAACTCCCCAGAGGAATCTTTTAAAACACTTCGCAAGGAATGTGGTTTTCTTTCCATGTACTTAGAGAGCTATGCTTCCAAACATTTAAAATACATTCAAGTTACGTGGAGATCTTGCTAAAATCCAGGTTGTGATTCAGTTGATATGGGGTGGGGCTTGAGACTGCATTTCTAACAAGCTCCCGGGCGATGCAGTAATCTTGGACCACATTAGGACTAACAAAGACTTAGAGAAAAATCCAAACTTCCTGTCCATGTCCTAATTTATCTGGCCTCTGCCCAGCGTTCCCACGTCATCTCCAACCCGTTTTTCTCTTGCATCATGCTGTAGCAATACCGGCAGGCCTTCATTCTGTTCCTGGTGTGCCAACTTGCTCCTGCCTCAGGGCCTTTGCACGTGGTGTTCCCACTGCCTAGAATGCCCCTTTCCGAGAGCTCCAGATGGCTGGCTCCTTTTCTTTATTTAGATCTTAGTTCAATGATCAGTTAGACAGTACTTCTTTGACCACTTCATCTAATGAAGCACCTCATCCCCTGGGAATTTGCTATCACTATTTGCTTTTTTCCCCCTTCATAGCACTTATCATTCTGTGAATTTATTTTGGCAATATATTTGTATTGTTAGTTACCTGTTAACTTGTTAGTTACCTCTCTTCATTCTCACATTCGTTTCACGGGAATAAAAACTTGGTTTTTCATGTTTGTGGGTCTATTCATGTATGTGCTTGTATGGCTGCTGGGGTGTTGAGATGCAGGTAGGGGAGTCCAAGCTGGGGAAACTTAGAGTGATGCTAACAGAGGTGCCTGAAGCAGAGGGGAGGGAGGAAGGAAGAGGCGAACTTTCTGTACTGAGGGTGTCACAGAAAAAGTCTCAAGAGCTGAAGCCAAACCTAAGAATCATCACCTGATAGATGAATTCATCTCACTAGAGGAGACTCACTCTGGAAGGTGGGGAAGGAATTTATTATGAATTTATTTATTGAATAAATAAAAATACATATGTGGAACCCTTACTTTGTGACCATCATTTGCATAACTATCTCTGTTCATCCTCACAACATATGATCTCCATCTTGCAAATGAGGACCAGGGTTATGAGTTAGGAGACTTGCCCAAGGTCATACAGTGATTCAGAGACCATGCTGAGAACACCAGTCTCTAAAGCAGCTCTGAAACGTCACACTCCCAGTCCCCTTCCAGGCTTTATGCTGTGCACAGCATCTGTTACCACCTAACCCACTGTGCATTCTCTTTATTTATTTTCTGTCTTCTCACACCAGAATATAAATTCCCGGAGGGTAAGGACCTTTGTTTTGTTCACTACTGTTTCCCAGAGCCCAAAACAGGGCCTGCCACATAAGTAGACACTTAATGAATACTTATGGAATGTTAAAAGGATGAACGAAGGAATTATTTGAAAATCCTTGCTTTCTGTATCTCTAAGAGGCAGTTCTGTGAACAGGTGACCGGCAGGACACCCAAACCCAGTTGAGAAGGCTGGAGTGCGTCTGAGATGAAGTGGGAAGGCAAGCTGTGGCTTACTGAATGCTCTCCACCAACCAGAAGGAAGACTGTGTCCACAGAAGAGGGACTGGCTGCATGCCCTGGTGGGAGAGTAGCCAGGGATCTGGGGCTTGTCCAGTCTCCAGCCCTGACACCATTGTCATAACGGCATGGGTAGGTGTGGATGCCACAGGCTGGCAGTGACCCTTCGCAGGATATGGCTTCCACGTAAAGTGGCCCTGCAGAAAAGTGTGTTGACCGGGCCCCAGTTACAAGCTTGCTGTAACTGCATAGTAGGCATTTATCAGGAAATCTCTTGTGCATTGAGTGGAGTGAGCCAGTCACTCAAGCCTGGCAGCTCTGGCTGCTGAACAGAGGTTCTGAACCAACCAGGCTGCAGCCTGGTTATGGATCGTCCCTCGAGATAGTTCTCCTGTTCTGTGACCTCTCTCTGTGCCAAAGATTCTCACAGTTCAGCCCCCAGACCAGCGGCATCAGCATCACCTGAGAACCTGTTAGGATGCAAATTCTCCAGCCTCATCCTCAACCTACTGAGTGGGAACCTCTGGGAGTGGGGTTCATCATTCTGTGGATTAACAAGCCCTCCAGGAGATTTTGATCCACTCTCAAGTTTGAGAGCCACTGTTACACAGTTTCTCTTTCAGGGCATAGGACCTGTCTTAAGAACTCATGAATTGGATTGCACAGCTTTATGGAGCCCCTGCTGTGTGCCATGCTCTGTATTTGGCTCTGTGAAGAGGATACCAAGATAAATTAGCCAGCTGCTTCTGCAGCCAAGGAGCTTAGGAGAGAGATTTCTTCTGGTTGGCAGATGTTGGAAGTATGGATGTGTGGGACCTTTGATCAGAGTCTTGTCTATTCAGTTTAGGCAGATAATAGAGCTCAGGGGAAGTGGTAGGAGGTGGGAGGGGAGGGTGAGGGATGGGGTGGGGATGGAATGCTGAGTTAGGAGGCACAGAAAGGCACAGACAACTGCCAGTCCAGGAGCAGTATTTCGCCCATGCCTACTACTCAGGTGTGGAGGCATGCTTAGGTCTGAGGTTGAACAGTAACAATTGCTAACATTTTATCTAGTGCCTACACGTGGCAGTAATCAATCTAGGTGCTGTACACACATTAACTCATTCTTCACATGAACCCTATCAGATAGGTACTATTATCACCCCATTTTGACTGATGGGGAAACTCAGACACTCAGAGGTGAGCCAACTTTGCCTAAAGTCACAGCTAGGCAGTGGTAGACGCTGTTTGAACCCGGACCGTCGGTTTGCTCTAGAGCGCTCCCAAACGCACGACAAATCAAGGTGTCACCCCAAGCGTCTGGGCTGGCCTGCTGGGTTGAGGTGGCGGAGGGATGGGACCCTTATATTGGTGGGTAAATAGCATCTAGAAGAAAGCCCTACGTCTTTCCAAGCCTGAGCCTTTCCTCTGGCGTAGACAATCGAGAGTCCAGTACTTTGAGAACCACCTACAGGACAGACAAGTACCTTAGGCCCCTTCCCACTAGATGGCGGCCCCTAAACCCACACAGAAATTCTGAAACCTCCACTGTCCCCGTCTTCCAGGGTTCCGCTGCGGTCGAGGAACCGCAGGATGCGAACCTTCCTCCCGTCCAAAGGGCCTCCGGCTCCTACCTCGCCCCATCCGGGGGGTCGCGGGAAGTTCCCAGCCGGCGGAGGGATGGGGAGGAGGCGGGGGTGGGCGGGGAGATGAGGCTCCCCAGGCTTCGGGCGCCGGGGGAGGAGCTGGCGCGGAGCAGCCACTCCCGGGACGGAGAGGCCGGGCGCTCCCGCACGGCCTGTGCCCACAGCGGAAGGGAAGGCCGGGACCTAGGGCCGCTGGAGCCGGCGGGGACCCCGAGGGCGCGGGCGGCGGCAGGTGCGCGGCGCGGACTACAAGTCCCAGCATGCCCAGCTGCTCTGACCCGGCCCCCGCTGCCACTTAAAGGCTCCGGGAGCCTCAGCCGTCGGGTCGCCGCGGCTTTCGCTTTGCCGCCGCGGCTGGGCGGGAGGGAGCGGCGGGCTCGGCGGCCGGCGGGCTCGCGTCCTGGCTCCGGCAGCGTCGAGGGGCGCTCCTCGGCCAGCCTTCCCGGCTCAGGGATTCCCTTACGAGGCGCCCGCGCCCCCGGGCTCCCCGCCTCGGCCACCCCGCGGCCCCGATGCCGAGGCATGGATAGAGCGGCGCTGCGCGCGGCGGCGATGGGTGAGAAGAAGGAGGGCGGCGGCGGGGGGGCCGCGGCGGCCGCGGATGGGGGCGCCGGGGCCGCGGCCAGCCGGGCGCTGCAGCAGTGCGGGCAGCTCCAGAAGCTCATCGACATCTCCATCGGCAGCCTGCGCGGGCTGCGCACGAAGTGCGCCGTGTCCAACGACCTCACCCAGCAGGAGATCCGGACCCTGGAGGTAAGGGGCCGCGGCGCCGGAGAAACGGGGGCCCGCGCTGGGTCTGAGGAGGCAGGGGTCGGCGGCCCGGGAAGCGCCCTGGCGCCTCCCTCGGTGCTCCAGGTCACTCCTTACCCAGTTGCATCCTTGAGCCCGGTCACCTCCTTTGCGTCGGCCCGAGGACCCGGGACCAGCCCCTCACCTTGGGCGGGATTTGGGGGGAGGGGCGTAGTGGGACCTGGGAGGGAGGCTGGAGGAGCCCGCGGGAGGGATGGGCGGCGCACGGACATCCCCTGCCGCCCCCGCCCTCCGCCCCCACCCCATTTCCAGCTCGCTCGGCCGCAGGACTCATTCTCCCACTGAGTCACGTGCTGGACTTTTCCCTGGGTGACTGAGCCCAGCAGCTGTGGGCCGGGGTGACTGGGCGGGAGGAGGTCCCCCTGAAGTGTGAGCGCAGGCCCGTCGTTCTCTGCCTTCCCCTCACGCCCCAGACTTTGTCTTGTCTCTTCCTTTGCTCTCCTCCAGGTTCTTGTCTGCCGCTTATCAGTGTTTGATGAAACTGCATTTTTGCCTTTCAGACGTTGGGTGCTTCTCTTTCGCACTGCCACAGCATTTCACTGCTCTACCCACCGACACCCCCCCCCCGCCCCACCCCCCGCCATTGGACTTTGGTTTAGGAACAATTATGCTGAGGACCAAAGGCTTTGATGGGAGATGACACTATTTAAGGGGTTTTCTGGTGGAGACAGCCTCCAGTGTAAAGAAGAAATAAGATACGCCGGCCCTCCTGTCTCAAATTATAGCTGGGAAGTGCAGTATTAAAAGGATTTGAAAGAATCAGCCAAAAGGGCTGTTGGGTTCTCAGAAGGGGGAGTCCCCCCCTCCTCCATACATAATAGAGGGAAACTAGTGCATTCCCAACTTGCTTTTGTCCAGAGGCTGGGAAGACTGTGAAATTCCAGGCACCACTTAGTAGCTGCTCTGCCTCTTTCCACCTTGCACTGTCACATCTGGCCTGCTGCAGATCTGGAGATGTTTTGTTTTATTAGAACCTTAATTCCTCATCCTAAACCCTCCACACCCTCTTATTGCTGATTGCCTCTGCTAGCAATCATAGGGCCAGCGGATGATTTGTGGCAGTTATTACAAGACCCAGTCCTGTGTGCACACCACAAGCCTGAATCCCTGTTTGATCCAAAATGCTCGGAAGTGACTTCTTCTTTTTTATTAATTAATTTATTTTTGGCTGTGTTGGGTCCTTGTTGCTGCGCACGGAGTTTCTCTAGTTGTGACGAGTGGGGGCTACTCTTCGGGCTTCGCGTTGCAGTAGCTTCTCTTGTTGGGGAGCACGGGCTCTAGGCGCACGGGCTTCAGTAGTTGTGACTCGCGGGCTCTAGAGCGCAGGCTCAGTAGTTCTGACACACGGGCTTAGTTACTCTGCAGGATGTGGGATGTGGGATCTTCCTGGACCAGGTCTCGAACCCATGTCCCCTGCATTGGCAGGTGGGGTCTTAGCCACTGCGCCGTCAGGGAAGTCCCCTTGGGAGTGACTTCTGTCCTTCAGTTTTATTTTCTTAAAAGCTACAAAACAAGGACATGGGAAGCATCTAATCAGTGCTGGCTCTTATTATTTTTGTTACAGTCGCTATAGCAGTTTCGACCAGGGTTTTACTTAAAAAACAAACCAACCAGCAACCCCCCGTCCCCACCCCCCACCAGTCCCTCCTGCATGCGTGCTGCTGTTTTCCAAGCGGCGAGAGAAACTGGTTTCTTGAACATAACCGGGTGTGTTTGCCCAGCTAAGTTCAGTTTTTAAACTGACACAATAGGGGGCCTGTGTGGCTTCGTTCTGGGAGGAGGGGTCGTTGTCTGGCAGCATGTGTCTTGTTGGACCGCTATGTTGTTGGGATGAGAGAACGTTCTCTGTTGCCTCTCTTGGATTGTCCCCATGTCGCTCTGAAGTGCTCTTGGTTTGCAGATTGGACCCGGGAGAAAAAGTGCGGCTCTTTCTCTGGAAATGGCTCCTTGCCTTCTCTGTACCCTGCCTTCCAAAGTCTCTCATTTTTACCAAGGTGTGGCATCAAGACACTCCAGAGCATCCCCTTATTTAGGTCTCTGATCTGGTTTATTTGGTAGCCTCCCTTCTGAGTGTTGATTGGATGATCGGCTCTGGCAGCCAGAAACCCATCCAAAGGTCCAAAGGGGATTTGCAGTGGGAATGGGAACAAGTACCCAGCTCCCTGTCCTCTCCACTATGCTGTAGGTTCAGGTCCCCCCCTACTCCCTGAAAAGGCAGGACCTGGGCTGTTTGGGGGAATGGGACTTTATACCCCAGGATCTAGTTCCCTAGGCCTCAGCCTCCTTACTTGAACAGGGAGGTTGGAGTGGGTCTCTGCAGGCTCTCGTGGCTCTAAATTCTGTGGTTTAGTGAAGGGGCCTCAGTTGGGTTGAATCAGATGTTTGTTATACACACCGCTGTGTAAGAATATCCATGATTAAGAATTGTTCTAAAATCCAGATTTACCAGACTGATAAAATAGGGGGAAAGTTTATTACTCAAAGAATCCTGACCTTTGGGGCAGTGTGGCAGGCAGAAAGCCCATGGCTTGGAAATCTGGTCCTGGTTCTATCTGTCTGACCTTGGTCAAGTCCCATGACTTCTGAATCTCAGGCTTCCCCATCTGTAAAATGGGCATGAGACTACTTAAACCCGCAACCTTGTCGTGAGTCTGTAAGTCCGCATGCTTTCTATCAAGAGATTCTGCCCGTGAACTTTCCTCGTGAGGGTCCAATGCATTCATGCCACAGGCCACATTTAGGGGAAGGCACTTTGACAACTTGCTCTTATTTCCTAGAGGTGGGTGAGACAGGCCAGGAAACAATCCCCGCAGCCTGTGCTGAGCTCAGGCAGGGTAGTGGTGATGTCCATTCTGGCTTTCTTTCCTGTTCTGCAGGCTCCTCTCACATTCCAGGCCAGGGCCCCCAGAGACAGGACTTGCAACATAGGATTCCTGGCTTTTGAAGAAGGGGCTGACCAGAGGGCTTGGCTTACGCAAGCACGCCAGACTTACAGAATCTGAGGAACCCCAGCCCACCCTGGTCCTCATTGAGTAAGCACTCAGCGAGGTGCCTCGGGAAGTCCCGGACCTCCGGCCCCACTGCTGGTGCCTGATCGTAGGTCAGATGATGTCTGGGGGTCAGCGTGTCTGGCTGCCCTTCCCTCCTCCACGCAGTGGTCCAGCTTGGATCCAAAAGAGTGGAAGGAGCCAGGGTGTAATGTCTGCCTCCTACCTGCCAGTCAGTGTGCTGGACCCTTCTCAGTCTCCGAAGATTTCCTGGAAATCCACCAACCTTCATCACACATGTATTTTTTTCTCTCGACATGAGAAGCGGGGCGGGGGCGGGGGGATAAAATCTGAACCCAGAGTCTGAATCTGTAAACAGAGGTTGGGAGGCCACTCCATCCCAGCAGAACCTGCTGCCCTATCTCCATCAGGCGCTGAGAACTCCACCGAGGCAAGGTGGAATGTTCTCATTCCTCAGATGTGCTCACACAGGGATACCCGGCTGGCCTCACAGCTGGGCCTGGAGCCCCATGCCAGTTCATTCCCTCAGTTGTGCGTCCTCTTTGGGCCGAGTCTGTGCCGGGCAGTGGGGAGATAGTGGTGCCTCATGAAGATGCACGTTTTGTGGGCGCTGCCACTTTGCCTTATCCTGCCAGCCTCCCGGTACTTTCCAGAGATAGGCCTTGCCACACTGAGTCTTCCCATCTGGTGCTCTTACGGAGAAAAGTCCCTCCCAAGCAAGCTGACCTAGAGAAAGGGGTCCCCAAAGGGCCTCGACCTTTGCTCAGCTCTGCCGTGGCAGAGGTCAGAACCCTGTGGTGTGGAGGGCCTGAGCTCTCCCTGTGGTCCTCTCCCCTGCCCCTCGGAGCACCTGGATGGAGGAAGTGCTGGGAAAGGAGAGGGGTGCCATGGGTCCTCACAGAGCAAGTACTTGGGGCGTGCACGGACGTGCATTCACTCAACAAACCTGCAGTTATTACTGATTTGCCTGATGAGCTGCTCACTGCCACCCCCCTGGCAAGGATTCTGAGGTAGGTAGGATGTTTTCCTGGTGTTTGGGGATGCTTTCAGTCTAATGGGGGAGGCAGGCAGGCAAACAGTAGTGACTCCAGTACCATGGCCTACTGAGAGCGGTTTGGAATTGGGAATATGACCGGACGGTTGTCCAGTCCAACTCCTGCTTTTCTGGGAAATATTCCCAGAGTGTTGGTGGCGACTTGTCCCACATCACATGCCCCTGGCAGAAATGAGAGTGAAGCCTGGGTTCCCTCTCCCCACCCAGCCCCTGCCTCCGAGTGGGGCTCTTCTCTGCTTTTGCTCTACTCCGTAGGTAGTTTTAAACTCCTGCTGTAGGCTTTCACTCCAGCTGTCCCCGGAGGGAGCCAGAGCTGGCGCGCTGTTTCCCTTGGTGTCTGCTTTCACCTTGGCAATTTTTTTCCTGGTGAAACTTGCCACCGGCGATCCTCGGAGGCTGTCTGGAGAGGGACCTGTAGTTCCCAAGACTGGGGAGGCCTGCGGGGCGCTGGAGGGAGGCCTTATCAGATCTGCAGCCCAGGTGAGCCTGAGTGCCAGGAGGCCTCTGGTTTGCTGCCTGGGGACAGTGATGGGAATGCCTTCTTCCCCACCAGGTTAGCTCAAAATCCAGGAAAGCCGCATTCCCCACCGCAAGTGTTCTGGACCTGCCTGGCCGCTGTGGTCCCGAGAGGGACCGCAAAGGCCCTGGTCCTTGGTGGCAGTGTCTGCAGTGGTTGTGCTGGTGCTGGGAAGTAACAATGCCTGTGGCCAAGTCTCTCTCAGCTATGCTTTATAAAAAGGACATCCTTTCAGAATAGGCTGCTTGGAATCTTTTTCTACATTCGGTTCAAAGGGAAAGCTGCGTAGAGGTGCATTCGGGGTCATGGGAAGGCCCTTCGAGCATGGCCAGGGCAGACGTGGAACGAGGAACCCTCTCGGTCACCTGTTCTGAGCTAGGCTTTTGGCATATGTTCCCCATTTAACACTCACGTGGACCTTGTGAGGTTTTCTCCCCATTCTGTGGATAAGGACATTGCGGCTCAGGGGGACTGAGAGGCTGAGTTAGTAGGTGGTGGAACCTGGGCTGACTGGTCTTCGGTACTCATGTTCTGAACTTCACAACAGCTTCTAGAAACCACAGTGGAGGGGACGGTTTCTGGTCAGGGTTGTGACGGCTGAGCCCAAGGAATTGGCCGGTAACAAAAAGGGCTGGCCCAGGGCCACTGGGTGGCTCAGTTCCAGATGACCGGGCCTTCTGGTGGCCACGCCAGGCTGTGCAGCCTCTGAGCTCGGGCTGGGGGCCGCTTCCCCAAAGTGCAGGCCAGCACATCCTCAAAGATGGGTCCCTGTCAGCGAACTGTGATGCAATCGCTCTGTGTTGGTCTCATTCTGAGAAATGAGAAGCTGCCTAGAGATCATCTTACTCATAATTGTTTTAATGGATACCTGCCTTATCGTCTATGCGTAATTCCTCTGGTAAGCGCTGCATTCTTTAACTTTCCAGTTGTATTAAAGTATTTTAAAATACACATAATGATATGTGCTCACTATTAAAAAGAAAATTCAGTTGAATAAAAGAATAAACACCACCCATAATGCCACCTCTCAGAGTTAACTCTTGTTAACATTTGGCTATATAAATTCTTCTCGTGTTTTTATCCTCTGCATTTGCATACAAATGTAGACGGATGGGGACTTCCTTGGTGGTCTAGCGGATAAGACTCCATGCTCCCAATGCAGGGGAACTAGGTTCCATCCCTGGTCAGGGAACTAGATCCCACATGCATGCTGCAGCTAAGACCCAGCACAGCCAAATTAAAAAAAAAAAAAAAAAAAAAGTACACGAATGTATTCGTGGAGCTCACTGTGCTCATTGCCTTGTAAATGTCTTCTGTCTGCACCAGTACCCACAGATATGCACCATCACTGGTCGTGCCTGCATCGGGTGGTCATATCATAAATTCATTGAACCTGTCGCCACTTGTCAGCCATTCAGGGTGTTTCCATGTCTTGCCGTTATAAACCTTGCTGCAGTGAGTGCATGAGTGCATTCCTAGAAGTGGAATTTGCTGGGTCAAAGTGTATGAACACATTTAACAGCAGCCCTATTCTTTGAAATCTTTAGGGCCTGATATATTTCCCCCACCCCGCTCCTCAGCAGGAGTGCCGGGATTTACAAAACGGCAGCCTTCATGCGTTTACCCCTTTGCCGTTGGATCTGTGTCCACCTTGAGGGCGAGGAGTGTGAACAGGAGACAGGACGTGGGCCCCGTGGCTGCGGTTCTGGGTTCCGGGTCAAGGATTATGGATTCTAGTTTTGTGGTTACCCGTAGCAAGGGGGGGGCCCTGGACTGACCATTTAGAAAAGGGATCTTTCCTTGCTCCCGTGCAGCAAAGCGGGGGCTCGATGTCAGGGCTCTGTGTCCAGGGACTGGTCACCTCTGGGCAGTGCACAGCCATATGGTGACGTTTTCATCACTTGAGGCTCATGAAAGGCATCTCAGTGAACTGTAAGCTCGGTTTCATCACCAACCACAAATATTGATCAGAGCGCTGTTTGGGGAGCCTTGGCTTTGAGGTTGATTTAAGAGTCGTGGGTTCCTAAGGTAAGTGGGCTACTTACTAAGGTCTTGGAATTCTCCTCTGGTCCAGCCCTCTCATCCGCAGGTGAGGAAACAGCGCCCAAAGAGGAAGTGACTTGCCAGGAACACATATTAGGTTATTAACCCGAACAAAACAAAGAGTGGAGGAGAGACAGGGGCTTATAAAGGAGCGCTGAGTGGGGAGTCAGACCTGAGAGCTCACGCCCTGGAGTGAGACACTATACCACCTTGACCAAAGGCAAAACAGCAGCCTGCTATCCCACTCTCCCGATGTTGGGGGCAGGGGGAGGGGGTCCTCAGCCTCAAGGCATTTCCTGCAGGAGGAAGCAAATGCGTTTGTTTTCCCAGCCCCATCTCAGTGTCTTAGGGACCCTGGGGACTGGAGAGATTCTTGGGGAGCAGTCTGGGGTGTCCAGTGGGTGGGGCCTTTTTCGAAAGCCAGCTTGCCTGTCCGAGTCTTTGAACCTGACCTGACTGTACTTACAAGGGCTTCTCATCCTTCCAGTGAAAGATCCTCTGGGACGTGGGTGGGTGAACATTTTCCCCTATAAGGGTTGGGTTTATGTCCTAAATTTGTGCAGATTTTACATTCAATACCATGATACATTATACAGTGTTTATTTACCATTTTGCCTCCAGAAGATACAGCCTTTTAATCCAAGGTCTTTGTGTCCATATGACATTCTCCCCTGTTCCAGACCCCAGGTGGGGATGCAGAGCCATACCCTGGGGACAGATGTTGGGGTCAAAAATGCTTTGTCGTTTATTCCCAGTTAACGATTGTTTCTCATCTGCATCGAAGAAGTTTTAATTCAAACTGCCGCCACATACAAGACCTATATATTTATATATATCTGTGTTTCTCTGTCATCCTGGCCTTGGTGGGCAACTGTGTGTTTTAACTGGGCAGATTGCCTTTGAAAATAATGGAGCTGAAGTCATCCTGTTTGCTTGTCGTTTTTCCTCCCCCCTTTCATTTTTCCACCTTCAGAATAATTGCAAGAATGAATTGAGAGTTGTGCTTAAAATTTAAAACAGGGCCAAGGGAGAAATCATAATGCGTTACGTGGAATAGACCAGCCATGGTCAGGAAAAATAGCTTTTCATACAGCATAAACTGTAGGCATGAATCTGCAATATATTGATCATGAGGGTTTTGCTTTCTCCAAAGCTGATGAGATAAGCTGCTTATAGAGTGGTGGAGCTTTTCTTTGACAAGGCACCTGGAGGTATTGAGTCCCAATTGAGCCAATTCATTTGGGTTGGGTTTTGTTATGGATTAGCAGAACCAGCTTCATTCATGGTATGCAGAGTTTTGCTGGCCAGAAAAAGAAAGTTACAGGTCGTATTTCAAAAGTGACCTGAGTGTTCTCATGCATGGGGCATGATCCCCTCCTCCCAGTCTAGGACCCTTGAAAGGGCTTGCAGCCTTTCTTATACTGTATTCTGCAAGATGCTCTTGTGAAAGAAAGCTTCGAGTAGCTGCATCAGCTGTTTTCCTCCTGGTGATTCCTGAAAATGAAGATTAGTGTTTTAAAGGCTCTGAGAAGTCCTGCAGCAAGGATTCCCAAACTTACTTGTCCAGGGCATCTTCTCTCCTCTGAACATAGTTGGGAAAACATGAACGGGGAAGAGACAAGAAATGGTAGGTGTAGTTTCAACTACTGCTGTTTTTATGATACTGAGGTTCCATTTGAGGTTCCAGTTGAAATTGGGTAGGTTGAGGAGAGGCTAGTGACCCCATACACTTATCTAGCTGTGCAAAGTTGCCTTTTGTCAAGGGAGGTACTTTCCAAAGGGAGACAGATTGTGTTCTGGGTACCACACTACCCACTTAGAGACAGATTTCACTTAATCCTCCCAACAAGATTAGGAAGATGTACCCAGAGAGGTTTATATGTCTGGAGTCCTCGAGTCCTACCTCTTCCTGGCCCCACTGGCCAGTTAGCCCGGTGCCAAGGGCACACTCCCTCAGGGTCTGCCAGGAACCTCCTGACCCCAATGGCGAGCAGCAAACAATCCAGGAGAAATGCAAATGTCTGTGGGTGCGTTTGAGCCTGGGGCTGTGGAGGGCAGGGGAAGGGCTGGGCTGCACACGAGGAATGCTTTTTGAAACAGAAAAGGAAATACTGGCTCAGAATGGAAAGGAAAGGAAGCAGCTTCCTGTTTCTGGTGCTGGCTTTTGAAAGGAGGAGCGCTCTTTAGCTCCTTGGCCAGTGGAGGCCTGGGCTGGCTGGGACCACTCCGGGTACACTAGACAGACATCTACACGGCTCCCACACTGCTGCCCGAGGGCTCAGAAATAGGGGCTGGGTCCACCCCTTTTCATTTTCCCCAGGTAACTGATCAAATGGATGTGTGGTTTTCAAAATGAGTATCTATACATGTTATTAAATAGATGTGTCGCAATACCTGACATTTCCCGAGAGCTTACTGCACGCGTGGCCCCCTTCTTAGGAGTTTTATGTGACATTTACTCCTTGCGACGACCTTGTGAGGAAGGTTCGACTGTTACTCCCATTTTACAGATGAAGAAACTGAGGGTGCAGAGAGGTTGAGTGACTTGCCCAGAGTCATACAGCCAAGGAAAGACTAAGCTGTGACTTGAGCCCAGACCGTTTTAATTACCCGCTGGCACAGCCTGATTTGCATTTACAAACTCCTCATCCACCTAGAAAATCTGTTTGCACAGAATAATTTTTTTTAAAGACCTGTGGCTTTTGTCTGGCTCCAGAGGGCAAGCCCTAAAGCCTGGGTCAGACCCTTGGTGATTCTTAGGTGAAATGCCTGCATCTGAGTTTTCATCTTTAAAAAAAACTTTATTATGGAAACGTTCAAACATGACATTGCTGAGCCACAACTACTAAGCCTGTGCTCTAGAACTCACGAGCCACAACTACTGAAGCCCGCACACCTAGAGCCCGTGCTCCGCAACAAGAGAAGCCACCGCAGTGAGAAGCCCGCGCACTGCAACGAAGAGTAGCCCCCGCTCGCCACAACTAGAGAGAAAGCCCATGCGCAGCAACGAAGACCCAACGCAGACAAAAATAAATTAAAAAAATTAAAAACTAAAAAAAATAAAATTTCCTCTGAAGCTTACTGTGGCTTCTGGCAGCCCACACATTACAGGAAGGTCATCTGGTTCTGTAAGCTGACACTCCTGCTGCACTGAAAGCTGTTCTCACGTGGCAGAGTCAGGGAATGTCCACGGCCTTTCTTATTCCCACAGCCCCACCTGAGACCGACCCTACAGAGTCACACTGCGACAGTCCCGACTTCCAGGCCACTCTTCTCCATATTCTAGTATCTCCTCTTCTACTTTTCTTTTTTTTAAAATATAAATTTATTTATAATATTTGTTTATTTTTGGCTGCGTTGGGTCTTCGTTGCTGCGAGCGGGCCTTCTCTAGTTGTGGCGAGCGGGAGCTACTCTTTGCTGCGGAGCACGGGCTCTAGGCGCGTGGGCTTCAGTAGTTGTGGCATGCAGGCTCAGTAGTTGTGACTCACGGGCTCTAGAGCGCAAGCTCAGTAGCTGTGGTGCACGGGCTTAGTTGCTCCACGGCATGTGGGATCTTCCCGGAGCAGGGCTCGAACCCGTGTCCCCTGCATTGGCAGGCGGATTCTTAACCACTGCTCCACCAGGGAAGCGCCTCCTCTTCTGCTTTTCCTCGTTGCTTTATCCACACGTCATGAGATGAGTGTATTTCAGCTAACATTTACTGAGCGCCACGGTGTGTGCGCCCTGGGAGGAGAGTCGGCGAGTACAGGCAGACCCTGTCTCCAAGGAGCTCCTGGCAAACCCTCATGTCTGCGATTCTGGCCTAAAAATGAGGTCCAGTACCCGCGAAGGGGCTTCCTTGCCCTTCATGGTTCTTCTCATGGCTCTGCTCAGTCCTCCTGAAGCCTGGTCTTGCCCGCCACTCTTAACATTTCTTTCTTCTGTGGTCTCTTGCCCCCAGCAGACGTGGTTTTCTTTGTTGCTTTCTGTTGGTTTCATTTCGTTTTGTTTGGGCTGTATTCTCCCAAGTGTTTCTCAGCATGTTGCTTTTGGCCAGCTGCTTCAGATCTTTGAGTTCGGCCTCTCAAACACAGTCATGATGTCATTATGGGAAAGCATGGTCTTGGGCACTTAGTAGGTCATTGAGGGCTGCATCAGGACTTCAGGGTGTGCCTGGGTTCTGGAAGGAGAAGGTCACAGTCACCTCCTGACTCTATTCCTTGCTAGCTCTGTGACCTGGGGCAAGTTCCTTAGCTCTCTGAACCTCAGTTTTCTTGTTCATTAAAAGCGGATAAGAATAGGTTTATTTTAGACTCTTGTAGGAGTTACTGAGATACAGAAAGTGTGCTGGATGGTACTTAGAAGGGATTCAGTATTTTTTTTAACCTCCTCTCACTTAGTATTATTCTAGAACACTTGTCCATGTTTCTCTGTTATCTTCCTTTTGGCCCTTTTAATCGCTGCATGATATCTCATCCAGTGGGTATGCTGTAATTTGCCAAAACATTTCCCCTGTTATTGGACATTTTGGTTGTTTCCAGATTTCTGCTGTTATAAACAATGTGACTGGAATCATCTTTGTACAGGCACCTCTTTAGTTTTGTTCCTATTCTGAATTCATTTCCTTGGGATAATTCCCAGGAATGGAATTACCGGGTCAAAGAGCATGGATATTTTTTGTGATGGGAGTTGCAAAACTGTCCTCCATTTTCTGTTTTTTGAATGATAGCTCTCTTAAAATTTGTACTCCTGGTTGACTAGCTCATTTTTTTCTTTGTAATCCTTTTTGGTCTCTGTGCCTTTCCTCTCCTACCTGGCCATTTTTGGGGGGCCTTGTTAAATCATTTCCCATCTTCATTTTTTTAAAAAACATCTTTATTGAGTTATAATTGCCAAATAAAATTGTAAGACATTTAAAGTGTGCAAATCATTCCCCATCTTGAATTTGCTATTTATTTCTGTCTTCTGCCCATTCATTTATTGACTGTTTATTGAGCATGTACTGTGTGCCTGGTTTTAAGTACTGGGAAAAGAGCAGTGAAGAAGACAGAGCAGTTCCTTTAATGGAAAGAGAAAGATAAAAAACCAGCCAATAGATAGAGAAAAGTGGCCTGAGCAAAAGAACACTGCAAGTGGGTTAGTGATGGGGTGGGGAGAAGGCTGCTGCTTTAGATTGGGTCGTCAGGAAAGCTTTCTTCCAAGAGAAGGTTTGAGCTGAGTCTTAAAAGATGAGAGGGCAGTAGTAGACTTGTGAAAACCCGGGTGAAGAGTATTCCAGGCAGAGCAACCAGCATGTACAAGAGCCCTGAGGCAGAAATGAACTTGTGTTCAAGGACCAGAAAGGAGGCCAGTGTGCCTGGAACACAGTGGGAAGTGGTGGTCCATGAGGGCTGCGGTCCGCCATTGCCTCAGGGAGGTTGCCTGGGGCTATGTCCCTCAAGTTGGGCCTCAAGAATTAATGCAGTTAGTTCAACAAATAGTTGTTGCACCCCCCCAGTTATGTGCCAGGTACCGTTGTGGGATATGAGAGTGAATGAGAAAGTCAGCTCAGCGGGGGCGTTTGTAGATGAGTGAACTCATGGAAGGCACCGGTGAGGTGTGAACGGAGGCCCACTGTGCTGCCGGGCCGGCTCATCTCTGCATCCTGAGATGTGCGGGGACTCGGGAAATATTTCTTGATTTGAACCAAGCTGTGCTCTGCGCTTCACCGTGGCAACTGAAACTCAGTCGTCTGCGGTTGGGTCTGGCAGTCTCAGCCTGCCAGGGAAGGGGCCCCAAGAACTGAGGTTGCCAGCTCAGAAGTGGGGCTGCCGATATCAGGTATGAGTATCTAGGCACCCCTTATGGGAAATGAGCCTGCGAAATAGACGTGGGAAAGCCCCTGTTTACCGTGCTGCTCTGCCCTGCCCCCCCCCACCGCCCCCCGTCTTCCCTGAAGGGGGACTCTGGTTTGTCTCTCGTTGGAAATGTAGACTTGGGGACTCTGTGCTTGTCATCATTTTCTTCTCTTAGGGTGGGGCAAAGAGAGGGGGTTCCCAAACTTTGGGACAGCCTATGCACCTAGTGAGCTGTGACCATGTGGTAGTTCCAGGAAATGGACCTGGTGGAAGACATTGGCTGCAATTTTGTTTGGAGGTGAGGCATGAGGACAGGTGCTCTGATGCCATTGAATTGGGGCCAACTTTAACCAGGCTCCGTCTGCTCCTCGGGCTCCTTGCATGTGAACTTGTGGCCAGATGGGGAGGGAAGGCTGGATCCTAGGAATATGATAACTCGGGCTCCCCACGCCCTCCTCTCCCAGTCACGGCGAGTCTGAGATAGACTCGCCCAGTTTTTATAGGAGATTTCTCAGTTGGCTTCTCCGTAACGGCAACCTTATTAACCCACTCTGGCTGGGGAAGTAAGGCCCAAGGTCACAGTAATCTGTGGAGCTGGGGTTCAGATCTAGAGTCGTCTGATCTGACACTTGCGTTCATTTTATTGCATCCTCTCAGAAGCCCGTTTGACCTTGGGTCTTGTCTGGAGCAGAGAGAGGTCAGCTTTGGTAATGCTCAGCATTTTGGAAGAAATAATGCTATGTGGAAAAGGGTCTGAAAATCTCTCCATTTGCATGCCATTTGGACGGGATTACCTCACAGTTGTAAAGAGGACGAGATGACCACAGCATCAGAGTCCAGATTAGCAGGCGACCATTTGTAGAGGTGGACGCTCCTGGCTGAGGAGGAAGATGGAGAGAAAAGCATCCTGGGTGGGGAGGAGGGGGAGGCAGGTTCAGAGTGAAGGCTCTTCCCCGATTCCATCTCGGAGGACTTGGCTTCTGTTTTGAAGCGCTCTGGTTAGAAAGGATAATGTAGTTGTTAGCGCTGGGCAGTACTGGGGCCTGAGGGACAGGACGTGCAGGCACGGTTGTCTTTTAAATGTTGGCGAATCTTAGGAGAAAGAAGGTGACGAGTCCTGGGGAGATTCCCTCTGGTGGCCGTGACTCATCCTGACTGAAGGGACTGAACAGAGCAAGGAAGAATCCACCAGTGAATGGAAACTTGTCTTTTTAGGGGACTGGAAACCTTTTCTGTTGTGGTTGGCCTGGTGGTTTATGAGGAGAGGTGAGCATTTGAGACAGAGCGCTGGGCCGCTCTTGCAGCTGCATCTTTGACAATTCTGAGAGTTTTAGGAAGTAGTGCTAAAAAGAAAAGAAAGGAAAAGAAAAGAAACCAAAAGCTAAAGACATCGTTACTCGCAATACCCGTGTGCAGACTGCCACGTGGGCTGGGAGTTGCCATGTGATTAATGGAAACTGGCTCATTGGCGCCAGTTCTTTTTTACCCTCCCCCACCTTTTGTGGCCCCTGAGCTGGAGGGGGCTTCTGACTAGTCTCAGAAAGCGACTTAGGTGGCCTCGAATGACCGGACCTTGTCTTGGGCATCTAACAGCTAAAACTAAACTTCCTCTCTGGCCCTGTTTGGTTTAAGCAGTTTCCTGGCCTGGCAGGATTTGTTTTCTTAGCACCCGTCTCGTCAAAGTCCCAATCCTACTTGTCACAGCAAACTGGCCCCTGCCACCCTGTGGCTGCCAGAGGAGGCAGTCAGACACGCTGTTCCCCTGGGGAAATGGAGCCGAAGCGGCCTACTGGGGTCCGCTGTCTGGGCTCGCCGCTCCTGTCTTCTCTTCCCCAGTTTGATCACAGGATGTGTGCTTGCCCTTATTCTAGAAAACTCTGCTGGTTCATGGGCTGCTTCTATTTGGAGGAAAGGCCAGGTGGGTGAGCAGCAGCCGGTAGTCGTTAGGTGAGGGCACAGGTTCTGGTGCTTGATGACCTGGGTTCAAACTCCGCTCCCTTCCTGGCTAAGCTTGTGTGTCTTTGGGCAAATTGCTTAACCTGTCTGAGCAACGGTTTTCTCATTAAATGGAGATTATAATAGAATTGTTCATAGTAAGTGAGATGAGCCATCTAAAGCACAATGCCTGGCACAGAGTAAAAATCTTTTTATATATTATATTACTGTTTCTATTTTTTTAACAGGTATTTAATTAGCATCCACTCTGAGTTGGACACCCACTGTGGGGTGGCCACTCTTCTAAACGGGGAAGTAACTGAACAAAATTGACAAAAATGTCAGCTCTGTGGAACTTGGGTCTTGGTGTTAGGAGGAGACGTTCGGACAGTAAGTCAATGAGTGAAATGTGTTGTTTGTTAAATGGTGAATGTGCTATGGAAAAAAATGAAAGCAGGAAGAGGACCGAGGCGAGGAGTGGTTTAATTTTAAATGAGGGGTCAGGATGGCTTTGCAGAAGAGGTAATGTTTGAGTAAAGATCTCAGCAGGGTGAGAGGGACTCCCTGGGGATGTATTTGGGGAAGAGTTTTGGAAACTGAGGTCCACAAAGTGCAGAGGTGGAGGGAGTTGCCTGTGGTGCTGGGGCCGAGTAAGGCCGAGAGGTGCCCCGGGTGAAACGCCTAAGCGGTGCAGCCCTCAGGTGACCTTGAGCCAGACATCTAGGAGCAATGGGGAAAGGGTGATGAGAGCAGAAGGTTGTGAAAGGTACCAGGGCTACATGTGGGCTCCTCAACGGGCCCAGCCTCCATCCAGTAGAATCCAAAGGGATTTTGAAACTCAACCCTCATTTCTTATTAAAAAATGGCATTCGGGGGTTGCTACTCACTCACCTGCTACCAAAAGCCCTGTCGCCGACTTATTGAAGGTGCACTGCTTCTGACCACATGGGCGGGTGGCAGGGCCCCCCCCCCCCCGCCGTGGCCCTGCCACCCATTCAGGACATCATCACGCAGGCGAGCTGCTTTCATTCATTTCACAGCATTTGCTGAGCAGCCATGGTGGTGGATCATGCCTGTACCTCCTGGTATTACCTTGCTCATGTGTAACCCCAGGACGACAGCTACTCCTGGAGTTAGTCCATCCTTCGAGGGAGCTTTCTTAAGGCAATCATTCAGTAGAAGAAAACAGCAACATTTATGAGGATATTTGCATTATCTGTAATACAGAACAAAAAAAAGAAAACAAGGTGTATTTGCATTATCTGTAATACAGAAAAAAATGAAAATAAGGTAGATGTCCGGTGGCAAGGGGATGGTTAAACATACCGTGGTATGCAGCACACGATGGGTTGTTATACACACAGCCATTAATTACGAAGACTGGGTAGAAACATGACCATATTTATATTACGTTAAGTGAAAACATAAAGAGTGCAGAACTACAAATGCAGCCTTTGTAGTTATGTAAATATGTAAAACTATGTCTGCAGATGGCGAAAACTAGAAGAGAGTTGTGTGTGTGTGTGGAACTGTTTTTGGAAAAATTCCATTATGATCGTTATTATTTTCTTTCTTTTTAAAAATATTTATTTATTTATTTTATTTTATTTGACTTTTGGCCGCGTTGGGTCTTCGTTGCTGTGCGCAGGCTTCTCATCGTGGTGGCTTCTCTTGTTGCGGAGCATGGGCTCTAGGCTCTCAGGCTTCAGTAGTTGTGGCATGCGGGCTTCAGTAGTTGTGGCTCGCGGGCTTCAGTAGTTGTGGCTCGCGGGCTCTAGAGCGCAGGCTCAGTAGTTGTGGCACGCGGGCTTCAGTAGTTGTGGCTTGCAGGCTCTAGAGCGCAGGCTCAGTAGTTGTGGCGCACGGGCTTAGTTGCTCCGCGGCATGTGGGATTTTCCCAGACCAGGGCTCGAACCCATGTCCCCTGCATTGGCAGGCAGATTCTCAACCACGAGTGCCTGCCACACTGGAGGCACTGAGCTGGTGCTCAGATACTGGTGGACTTGACCAGAGACCCCTGTCCCCGAGGTCACAGTCTGATGGCTCGGCCCCCTCCCTTCTCAGTGGTCAGAATCAAAAGCTAGCCACGTGCTGTGATGCAAAACTCACACCTTCTGGAATAAAAATTAGACTCGGTCCTGCAGCTTCTCCCCCAGGGCCTTTGTGCAGCTAGTGTTGGAGTTGGCTGAGAAGTAGAGAAGTTTCCAGAGCTGCCATGCCTCCTGTGGGAAGGGCTATTTCTATCAAGGAGCCCTTGTGGGAGCAGAGCCTGCCTGGTACCCGGAGGGCTCCCCACATCTTGGCTGCCTGACTTGATCCCAAGTTGAGATCCAGCCTTCGAGGGAGCACCCAGTCCTGGCTGCGAGGCCCTCTGAGTGAGGGGCCGTCCCAGAAAGGAGAACCCCTGCTGTGGGCTTTATCTTCCGGGTGCCACACACTCACAGCGCAAACACGGCCCGTGATCCTACCCAGGAAGCTGGTGGTTGGCTCAGAGAGACCCGGGTGGCAATGTTGACAACCACTGACGACCTCACTGCCCGCACGCTGAGAAAAGTCCTCTGGGTGTCTGGAGCGTCATGGTGGTGGTGAGGAGGACGTTTGTGACCGTAGCAAGCATTTTCTGAGCGCTGTCTGTTCTGGGCTCTTGGACAGCACCGAGAATGCCGTATCTACCAGTCCTTGCAGGGCCCCCAGGGTTGGTGTAGGTCTCACCTCCGCTGCATGGGGGGAACTGAGGCTCAGAGAGGTGGGTAGAGGTGGGTGAGCCTCCTGAGGTCACACCCATGGGTTCAGAGGTCTAGCTGGTTACAGAGCCCAGGCCTTGGCGTTTTCTGTGTCACTGCACACTCATCCGGGGAGAAGTGCCAAATCTGACTATGCAGTGAAAAATGCCACCAGCGCAGTGGTTAAGAATCCGCCTGCCAGTGCAGAGGACATGGGTTCAGTCCCTGGTCTGGGGAGATCCCACATACCGTGGATCAGCTAAGCCTGTATGCCACAACTACTGAAGCCCGCGTGCCTAGAGCCTGTGCTCTGCAGCAAGAGAAGCCACCGCAATGAGAAGCCCGCACACCGCAACGAAGAGTAGCCCCTGCTCGCTGCAACCAGAGAAAGCCCACGCGCAGCAACGAAGACCCAACACAGCCAAAGATAAATAAATAAATTTATATATAAAAAGAAATGCCACCAGGACACCCCTCTGCCTCTCCCTCCCCCTCCCCGCCCATCCCTCCCGGAATGCCCTCTCCTCTCTGCTAGGCAGCCCCTCCGCTTGCCACACCAGATGCTCTGGGTCAGCCTCCGGTTCTGCAAGAAGGGTGACTAGCACGCTTTTGCTTTAAAGGAAGGATTTCCTGTCTCTTTAAGGACAAAGACTGCGTGACCTCTTTTTCCAGAAGCTTCGGGGCCTCATACAGTGAGTGCTTGGCACAGAGTAAGTGCTGAGGAATTAATGAGGGTGTATTGTGATCGGCGCTAAATTAACCTCACAACATTCCTAGAGAAATCATGTGAATCAATTGAAAAGGCCGTCTAGCGCAGGAGATGGGAATATGGCCTCTGGGGTCAGACAGCCTGGGTGTGAATCATGACTGTGCCATGGACTGTTTCTAACTGTGGGCAAGTTATTTTGCTTTTCTGGGTGTCAGTGTCCTCACCCGTTCCGTGGGGACAATCAGAAGGCCCTGTGAGGGCTGCTGCGAGGATTAAATGAATCGTCACGTAAAGTGCATGGAATGGAGCTTTGCCCGCAGTAAGCACTTGATAAAAGTGAGCTGTCGTTGTTGCCTGCTCTTATGTTATTGTCATGCATGAGAGTAAGGAGAGCCCCCCAGCTGGGGGTTTGGGTTCTCACCCTTCTCTGTGGCTTCAGGGTCCAGACTGAAGGCCACCAACCTACCCGCCCTTCTCTGCCCCATCATGGGGCTCTGCTGGTAGCGTGGATGGGGGTTATCTCTCCAGGGAGATTAGGTGCATGGGGGGGCGGGAGAGTCTTGGGAGAACCAGACCCGAGTCCCGGCTGTGTTGTCACTCTGTGACCCTGGACGGGTCCCTTCGCCTTCAGGGAGCCATTTCCTAACGTGGGAGATGAGAACGTTATGGAGTCATTCCCAGGGTGACGAGAGTGAGATCAGTGCCGTAAGACGCGGGGTACCGCAGGCGCTCAGCAGACGTCCCTCCCCCATCCTGGAGGGCAAGGGCCCCTCTCACACTGGCCTGAGTTCCCCAGAGCCTGGATCAGTGGGGACAGGATGAGTGGATGGCTGGTTTCTCTCTGCCCGAAGTGGAGCTGACCTCCACCCACCTCTCTGTGCTCTGTCTCTGCCCATCCTGAGGCAGGTGTGGCGAGGTCGAATGGGGCTCTCTGAGTGCAGGTGACAGAGATGGCTGCTCTGAGCCGTGCTGGTCCTCACCCAGCTTTCCCTGTTCAGACCCCCTCCTTTCCCTCACAAACTCCCAGTCCTCAGGCTTCCCTTCAAAGGGGGTCACCCCAGGCCTCTGCTGGGGCTTCTCCTGCTGGGTTCCGCTCGGAAGGAGGAAGGGCTTCAGGGGGATGTGAGCTGCAAGCCCAGGAGAGAATGGCAGCCCTGGTTTCTGAGGCCTCTGCAAGCACAGGTGCAGTGAGAGCCCCGCGCAGTCGGGGTGTGAGGATCACTGTCTGATGGAGGGGCAGCCACACGGTGCAGCCAGCCGCCTGATGTGTGGGGTAACTGCCGGCGTTTGGGGTGAGCTGTGCTGCTGGGAGCATCAGGGTCCGGCGACATTCTCTATAGGACACTGGCCGTGCAGGCAGGCTTGGAGGGTGTTGTGGAGAGGCATCCAGAGACTGGGAGCCTCTTTGCCTTCCTTGGGGTGTGTGTGTATGTGTGTGTGTGTGTGTGTGTGTGTGTGTGTGTGTGTGTGTGCGCACATGTGCACCTATGTGTGGGTAGGTCTCAACATAAATAAGACCTTGGTTGGAAGTTCAGGGAAAGATTTAATGGTAAAAGATTACTCTAAAAGATGTTTAAAAAAAAAAAAAAAAAAAAAAAAAAAAAAAAAAAAGATGTTTAAGTCAGCTCTTGTCAGCCCTCTGCTGAGAACCCTCCAGAGACTGTCTTATTCTACTTGGTGTAAAAGCCAAAGTCCTAAGTGTCCATCAACAGATGAATGGATAAAGAAGATGTGGCACATATGTACAATGGAATATTACTCAGCCATAAAA
>NW_021145371.1:0-17121 GCF_002837175.3 Physeter macrocephalus | reverse complement strand
GACGCAAGAGGGAAGAGATATGGGAACATATGTATATGTATAACTGATTCACTTTGTTGTAAAGCAGAAACTAACACACCATTGTAAAACAGTTATACTCCAATAAAGATGTTAAAAAAAAAAAGCCAAAGTCAAGGTCCTGGTTTCTATCCTTCCCATCGCTCTCTCTGCCCCAGCCCTATTGGCCTCCTTCGTGTTCCTTGAACACTCCAGGCACATCCAGCGTTGCCCTGCAGCCTTTGTCCCTCTTGGAATGCTCTTCCTCCGTTGCCCATAGGGCACGCTTCCCCCCGCCCCCGCCCCTCCCCCCCGGGTGAGTGAGGTCTTCTCTGACCACCCTCTCATCTGTCTGTCCCCTGCCCAATTTCATTTTCCCCATCCACACACACTGTGTGGTTTTACCTGTTGATTGCTCTCTCCCCTGTCTAGAACGAAAGTTCCAGAAGAGTAGGGATTTTTATCTGCTTTATTCACTGATGTATCCTAATACCTAAATAAAGTAGACTGGAATCCTAGTATTCAAATGAGTGAAAGAAAGAACAAAGTAAGTTATAAAGAAAACTGCCAAGGCCTAGTGCAGTTTGGCCGTCAGAGCCCAGTAGGATCCCTTGAGTAATTTTCCAGTTTTGGAAAATTGGAGTCGTTGTATCACCAGTCAAGGACTCGAATCATCTCTTTGTGTGTGTGTGTGTGTGTGTGTGTGTTCTTCTTTTGTGTCTACCAGGTTAATGCTGGGTGTGCCCCAGGCTTCTGTGATTACATTTGTATTAATCCTCTGATGTCGATTTACAAAACTAAACAAGCTTTGAAACAGTTTTCATCACCTCTTTAGCTATTGTTGCGGACATGATATCTCTTGGCTTTTTTGTTGTTTTATTTTGGTCAAATATACCAGAGATATTGGACTGAATCCTTGACCAAAGTCCTGTAGATTAGATTCTCAGTTTTGTTTAAAATCCAAGTAGGTTTTTTCTTAAACTAGATATTTTCTTTTCAGGTCTTTAATGGAATTCTCACACATTTTGTGTTCACTGTGCTGCTGTGATTTACTTCTTGGACCACTGAGCTGGGAGGCTGGAGACCTGGGTCTGCCATTACTGGCTTTGTGATCTAGCATCCTTGAGACTCAATTTCTTCATGTGTGCGACTGAGGGACTTGGACTGGCTGATTTCCTCTGAGATCCCTTTCAACTCTAATGCTATGTCTCATGGACCAAACTAATAGAGATCATAATGTAAGTTCATAGCACATATGCAGCTTATGTTAGCCATTGAAAGCATGCTGCACTTGGTATACATGATACGACTTATGTCCTGGGGCCCCTCAATCTTGGATCAGCCTCATGCTTTGCTGTCCACATGGTTGGGGCTTGTGGAGCCACCATCCTCCTGCCTGGCTCCCTGGTAACCGGCAGCATGATGTACTGAGGCCATGAGCATTTGCAAGGCTGGTGTACCCCGTCCCACCCTAACTCACCCATGTGAGGGTTTACCTTCAGCCTCCCGCTTCATCCAAACTGTAGATTTTATCACCAAAGCTGATTTGGTTTGGATCCTGAGTGCTACCTGTGTGCATTGATTGAATTCCTTATGTTGAACCTCAGTTTTCTCATCTGTCAAATGGGGTCATTAATTTCTCTCAGAATGATTTTGAGGGTTCAATATGACAATACAGGTCAACTGCGTAGTTGAAAGTGTAAATATTACTGATGCTGATGATGATAAAGAAGAACTACTCTGATGTGGGGGTAAAGACTATCTCCAAAGGCTGAAAAGATAACAGAAGCTTGGGAAATCTGTAATCTACAAAACTAATTTTTTGAGTCAGAACTGCATTAATGCTACTTGGCTATATAAAGCAGGTCAAAGGTCAGATGGGATGCCATGGAAACCTGGGGAAAGCCAGGATTCATTTGTGTACGCAGGTGCCTCAGGGTACATGTGGGTAGCAGGCGGGGAGACACTGGCCTGGGGTGGTGTGGCCCCTCAGCCCCTCCTGGGTTTGCAGGAGCAGGTCCTGCTGCCATACACCAGCAAAGAGAAGGCTCATCTGTCTCTCTGGGTTGCTGAGGCCGAGAGGGGGCCGGGCACTTCCTTCTGGGCTGGTTGCTCTAGGCTACAGGGACAAGGAACCTGTTATTTAGGTTCCTCAGATGCAAGTTCAATAAAGTTCTGTGAGTGTAGGTACAGGGATTTGGGGTTAAGGACCACTGAGGATTTTGAAAGAATTTGGCCCCAAGGATGTTAATTGCAACATTATATATACTGATGAAGAATTGCAAATAACTTAAACGTCCATCATCCTAAACATACAACCTCGGGATATTGTGTAAGTGAAACCAGAGTACTTTTAGTTAGATCTGTTGGCCTTTAATAACACCGAGAACTTGCTGTGAGGAATTACTGCTTGAAAAAGCATTCACAATATACCATTAACAGAAAAAAACAGGTTACTAAACAATATGACTCAGATTAATTATTAAGAATGAAATACGTGAAGGAAAGAGAAGGCTGTGCACATGCTTGTTAATGGTGGGTGGCTTCCCTCTGAACAGTGGAATAATAATTAACCTAATTTCTTCCTGGTGCTTTTCTTTTCTTTCCCATTTTTTTTTCCCAGTAAACATGCATTTCTCATGTATGCGGGAGGGGAAATCATGTTACAAATATAAAAATATTTTGGTTGGATTTTCACGTACTTTTAAATGTGACAAAAATTTCTCATGTTTTATTTTTACGCCCACTGTAAAGTTTTAACCATTTGGTTACCCAGACCTTGTCCCCAGCTTAATACAAATGTCTGCTCAGATGATGTGGCTTGAGCCTACAGATCGATCAAGAAATAGATTTTTTTTTCAAATGTGTGAACTAGGAGCTTGAGAATGATGAGGGATAAATGGAAAAGTTCACAGAGCAGCTCGTTGACGGGTTCTTTGACGGGTTCTTTGAAGTGAAATGATGGATTCTTAAAAATAATCTAAAACCAGGAAAGAGAACGTTAGATCCTATCAGCTCAGTTATGAGTGACATAAAAATAACAGACAAGTGCTTTTCCCCTGTGAGTTTACGTGTCATTTCATTCTGAAATCATTGGAATGATCTGGTTTAGGCGAAATTCTTCTTAAGGGAACCATTTTCGAAGGTTGAGATGCATCAAAAAGGCTGTGTTGCCCAAACCCCCCGCAGGGCTCACTCCCGCGTTCCAGTGGTCATGAGTGATGGCTGCTGATGGCGTATAGTCCAGTTCCTCCCTAGGAATTGCCTTCAGCCGAAGGGAGCTTCCTCTCTCAAGGTACCGCCGCCCATCCAAAGATGGGCTACAGAGGCTGGCCCCTTGCCTCCATCTGGGACAATTCCGACGGTTCAGCTCCAGAGTTCCCGAGTTCCCCACGGGTCTGGCTGGGGCCTCTGTTGCAGCCGAGTCATACAGAGCCCAACTGCCCCGGCCTGCTTCCCTGCAGGCAGACCTCCATTTCAGAGTCTGCTTCTCGAGAAACCCTACCTCAGGGCCCCGATTTTACAGTGAGTAGGTCGTGGAGAAGGAAGTAGGTTGCTCCTCCCAAGCACTCCTGGCCGGCGTTGCCTCTCAGGATTGTAGTCTGGTATCTCCTTGCCCTCTTGCCCCGTTTAGAGCAAGTGGCTTAGATTCTCGAGGTCCCCAGTGAAAACTGAAGGCTGCAGACATGGGTGGGGGCCGGGGAATCTGCTCACCTCTCCCTGTGCGCCTCCCCTGACATCTACCTCCTGGGCCTGTTGAGTGGCTGCTCCCAGAGGCTGGGACAAGCTGCCTGGCTCCCCCTCCAAGGGCTTGTGGGTCTGGACCTGAAGGGCGTCCACCTGTGCCCAGAGCAGATCTGTGCTTCTGCTGGGGCCAGAATCTTTGGCAGCTCCCTGCCTGGGGCTGTCCAAGCACCAACCTTTACTGCTGCATAGATCTCAAAAATGTTACCAAATCAAGTGGCCTTCTCTTGATAAGCAGACAGACAAAAGGAGGACTGTTGCTTCCTTAGCATTTGGTTGGGGGCCACTCCTCCTTCCTGCAAGACCCAGTTCCACCTCTTCAGCATGGCATTGCCTGCCTCTTGAGCCTCCTGTCTTCTCCCTGTCCCCACCCCTGGAATCGAGTGCACATTGACCTGGGATCTCCCTGAGTGCCTTACTGTTTCATGCCTTTCAGCCTCTTCTCCCTGGAATGCCCGGAATTCCCCTTGTCTCTGACGGCCCCTCTCATCTGTTTCCTCTTTCCTGTCCTATCTTCCCCAACAGGGAATGTGCTGGGCCCTGAGCAGCTCCTTCTCGAGACTTCCCCTGTCTTTGTTGCTTCGTGGCCCCCTGCCCTAGGTACTCTGGAAACTTCTCTCCTGCCCTTTCCTTGCTGTATTGGCATGGCCCATTTCCTGGCTGGATCTCTGGTCTCCAGACTTGCTCTGGCGTACGTACCAGGAAAGAAATATTGATCATGGGTTCCCAACATAGGTATTTTCACGTACAAAGTATATACACATACTCTGTGCTGTTATAGCATGTCTATTACAATAATACATCTACAAAAATAGACAATTGAAAGGATGAGATACAGAGTTCTATTTCCTTCATGCAGCCCCCTCTGGGGGCCTCTGGCCTGGAATTCTAGATTGAGAACTCCTTGGTTGGTGGAGGGAGGGTCAGGGATTGTGTCTCCCCTGCATCCTCAGTGCCTGGTACAGATGGGGTGGACTCTACTTCACGGAGAGAAGGTAGTCTTTGGGTATGGGAAGCAGACAGTGCAGGGAGGTTTGGATCTTCTGATTGTCCTGGTCAGTCCCAGTGTTGGAGGCCTTTGTGGGGAGCCACTGCCCCTTCCCCGCCCCTGAGGGTTCTATCCTGTTCACAGATTCCAGAGGGTGAGAATAACAATACTGATACTTCTCATTTATTTGGTAAACATTTATTGAGCACCTAATGTATGCCAGACGGCATAGTTGTTTCTCCTGCTCTACTGGGAGTGGTTCCTCGCATGTATAAGCTATGTCTCATGTTCTCAAGATTTTTCAAGAAGTTTATGTGACAATGTCCCTTTAATAATACTCCCCTCCCTGTGGGATTTAGGGGTTTACCCCACTTTGACAGATGTGGAGACATCCCAGAGAGGATAGAGAATTTCCCAAAGAGGGCTAGTGGCAGAGCCTAGATTAGAACCTGCTTTCCATGGCCTGCCCACTTTGCTAGCCCCATAGCACCGCCCCTGCCTGCTGGAAGGGCTGGCTTGGCCTCCACAGCAAGGTGAGTGGGGAGAAGGTCCACTGCCCCTCTGGGCCCTTGAGGAGCTGGCTCTCCATCAGTGGGCGTGAGTGTGCCAAGTCCCTTCTTGCGTGTATCCTCCTGGCCCAGGCTGTCACCCTGGCTTGGTGTCAGCGTGTGGGTCACCGGGGCCCTTGGTCTGGAGCTGAAGCGGAGAGGGAAACTTCTTGGGTGGATCCTGGGCTCTTGATTTATTTGGAGCTCCTGGGGAGATTCTCTCCCTTCTGAGGTGGGGAGGGAGCAGGAAGTAACAGGCCTGATTGCCCCCTTACAGGAAGAGGAGATTTAGAGGAAAAGCCCAGATACCCCCATCCCTACCCCACCCCCACCTGCTCTAGGGGTCGCTCCTGTGGACAGGGCTGTGTCTCACTCAGTGCGTGGTGAATGGGCTTTGGAGCCTCCAGACCTCACTTTGCCATTTGCTAGCTCTGAGACCTTGGACAAGTTACTCCCCCCAAAGCCTTGACTTCCTCCTCAGTAAAATGGGCTAACAACAGACTCTCCCACAGAACCTCTACGAGGGCTAAATGAGGTCCTGTGTGCAAAGAGTTTAGCAGCATGCCGGGTATGTACATTAAGCTATAGAGTAAACGTTCTCGGGTTGTTAGCTGTTCTAATTACCTTCCGTGCTCCCAGGGTGCCTGGCTTGCAGTGGGGTGCTATTTGTAGAACAGAATATGTGAACTCAGGTTTGTTAGCATTTGTTAAATAAGGAAGTATTAAAATTTGGTTGAAGTTGTTTCTGGCCTTCAATAAGTGAAGCAGGCATGGTGGATTTTAGGATCCAGTTTTCCTAACTCCCCCTGGCTCTGAGGTTTTATGATTCTTCCGCACAGCCCTTAAGGTTTCCTTCAGTGTAAACACACTGACAAGGGTGGTATTTTTACAACCGGCGTCTGGTTTGGCTCCTGGTGTCCACCGCTGGCTTGGGTCTGGGATCTAAGGCTGTTGAGCTGGTCGGTCTGGTGCCTGGTTGCTGGCGTGAAGACATCAGGGTAAGTGCTTTCCCCCCCCCAGATGTGGTTATGACTGCAAAGTGGCCAGAATGTGGAGCTCCCCCGGCGGCTTTGCTGGGGGGTGGTTTTCCAGGAGGTTGACTGCTGAAGACACAGGAGAGGCCGTGCAGCTGACAGTGCCTGGTGTCAGCATGGGAGATGGGAACCTTGAAGCTTGCCCGTCCGTGTGCCCACAGGCCGCGGGCAGCGGCCTAGGGGACATGGGGTCGGGGGGCTCCAGAGCTGGAGGCTCCAACCTTGACTGTGTCCATCACTCCCATCCCGGGCCCCTCCCCTGATTCTCCCTGCCCTGTCTGTGACTGAGGTGGGGAAGGGGCTGCAGGAAGGTGTGACCAGGCCAGGCAGGTGGTCCTTGGGTTGGAGCAGCCTGGGAGCCCCTGGCTGAGAGAGCAGGAGTGGAGAACACTGACCTGCACCTGGAGACTTGGCTTGGCTTCCTGAGTCTGCCAGTCCCATGCTGTGTGACCATGGACCGGAGCTCTGAGCTTCTGAGTTGCAGCTTCTTCAGCTGTAAAATGGGGAAACTGGCCCCTTGGGTACTTTCCCAGTCTGTGATGCTGAAACACCCTGGAGAATTGCCAGTGACTGGTATGGGTTGTTTTTTTTTTTTTTTTTTTTTTTTTGGATAGGCAATTCATGCCTGTGGTAAAAGATACTGAAGAGTTATAAAAGCATAGAGAGTCAAAGTAAACCTCCCTTGTGCCCTACCCCACTGGCTCCCTCACCCCCAGTTGCCCTTCTCAGAGGCATTCACTTTGAAGTTTTTAGAGATTTTCTGTGCATATGCACCCATAAGTGTACACACATGTTCCCACCTTTAAAATTTTTCGTTTTGAAACAGCATACATCCAAAAACATGTACACAATGTATGTACAGTCTCAAGAATGAACACCTGTGTACCCACCACTCAGGTTGAGCGTGCTATTTATGTTCTTCTGTGTCTTTTTTTTTTTTTTTATACTTATTTTATCTGGGGTATTGCTGGACCACCAGGGAAGTCCCTGTCTTCTTTTTAATAGCTGTATAACATTCCTTCTATATGGATGTGCCATTATTTTATTTTATTTATTTAACAATCCCTCTTGATGGATATTCAGGGTGTTTCCAATCTTTTGCCATTACCAACAATGCTGCAATAATCCTTCTGGCTTCCAGGAACTGACATTAATCAAAATATGCTGTAAGAGGTCCAATTGCATCAGCCTCCCTGACCTGTCACTCGTTTACAAAACAACATGGAAATACTCAAAGCAGGGAAGCTCTACATGGATGGCTCTGATCTCCTCACACCTGGATGGCCTGTGCCCCTCTCCCTGCGCCTTCCAGGAGCCAGCGTTGCCTGTCCGCTGTCACACTTTCCCGGAAGCCCCTCGGGGTCAGGGCTCTGGGAGAGCACGGGATACCCCGCTGGCGGCTGCCACGGGCGCTGGAGAAGTGTGCTGATGAGAACTCATCTGCAGGCTTCTCTCCAAGCAGAAAAGTTCCTTTTCTTTTGATTAGGCAAAGTCTCTGCGAGGGGCCAGGGTCTGTGCTTCTGCTTTTCTCCATCTTCAGGGTCTGTGCTTCTGCTTTTCTCCATCTTTCTGCAGATGGGAATGAAGCAGGGGGGCTGGTTTGGGGGTTCAAGGCCAGGCCACTTGTGTTTTTGAGGCGATCCTTTTCCCTTTCCCTTTCCTTCTCCATCTGCCGCTAACTCATTTCTTCTTTCCCATTTCTCTCTCCCTTTTTGCTCTTTTTCCTTTTTCTGCACCCCCACACCTCCCCCTTTGGACCAAAATTCCTGGTAAGTGAGCTTGTGCTGCCATCCACACGTGCAAACTTTCTGGCTCTTCTTTCCGTTCTCTCCCAGTTCTGAATGTGGACGGGCCACAGCGTAGAAATTGAGGGGTAGTAGATGCTAAGGTCAGAGGTCACTGAATTGGGGGTAGCAGCCTTGGCTCCTTTCTGCTGCTTCTCTCTCCTGTTGAGTGGATCTTCTGCCCCTGGTCTCTTTACTTCCTCCTTCTTCAGGGTGTGCGGCCGTGAAACGGGGAGGGCAGACCTGCCCAGGAGGAGGCCCCAAAGAGTCAGGAATATGGATGATGATGGACTTTGGGTTTGGGAGGCGAGGGGCTGGGAGGCGGCAGTGTCCTCAGGGAGAAGAGGAGGTGCAGGCACCTTCTCAGTGACACCGTTCCCTGGGTTCACCAGCCTGGGCAGAAAGGTGACGACCCAGAAGCTTCTCAAATAAAGTTGGTTCAAAGAGGCCAATAGGCCTAGTTCTGGAAGCACCTTTGTATTTGTGGGTCCGTGTGCATCTGTGTGTTCATGCCCCTCTCTGGAAGGTAGTAAAAGTGCTGATCAGGTGTGTGGATTCCAGAATCGGGTCACCTAGGTCTGTCCAGGCTCCACCTCTTGTCAGCACACTGGAGGGACCTTATAAAAATCTTTTCTACGCCTCAGTTTCTGCATCCATAAAATGGGGATGTTGAAGCATTAAATGAGATTTTCCTTGTAAAGCATTCAGCACATAGTAAATGCTGCATCAGTGTTAGCAATTATGAATATCTTTTAGGTGGTTTTCAGACATTTCAGGCAAAGCAATCCTCCTTTCTTTCCCTAGTGAAATCTTCTGTGGAAAGCCAATTTATAAAGAAAATGGAACGGAGTGGTAGTGGTTGAACGGGTGGGATGGGGGTGGTGGAAGGTGGGCAGCAGAGGCCCCGGGGTCTTTCTTCTGGGCCCCTGAGCCTCTTTCCTGTGATCCAGGGAGCGGCTTGCAACTCTTGGACATAATCAAGGTGTGCAAATTGGTACTACCTTTTTGGATGGCACTTTGACAGTACTTATTAAAACTGAAAATTCCTCAGGATTCAGCAATCCAAGTCCTGGGAATCTGACACCTATAGAAACCATGGCCTGTACACATACAGGTATATGCACAAGGCTGTTCAAAGTAGCACTGTGATTTCAAGTAAAAGTTTAGAGACGCCTAAGTCTAGTAGTAAGGGAAAGAGTGAATCAATTATGAAATCCTATATAACTGTAAAATAGACTGTCTCAGAAAGAGTTTCATGACATATTAAGTGTAAAAAACATCAGATGCAGAACGATATATCTGGTGTATTCCTATTTTTTTAAAAGCATGTGTGTATGTATTTATACCTCTAGCTGTAGATACACACAGGTGCACGAGAACCCCATCATTCCTTGGTATAGGAACCAGCTGGGAAGGGTACCCACCGAACTGTGAACCTGACATTCAGGGGATGAAGGGGAGGCTGGTATTTCTTACTTTATGGAGCTCTTCCCGGTCGCCCAGAAGACTAGTACTTTGGGTAAGTTTGCTTCGTAGCTGGTGTCTTCCTCAGAATTAAAAAGAGGTCACCTTGGAGGTAAGAAAACAGCTCCACGCTAGGTGGTGGATTTGCCCAGCATCACACAGGTCTTTGCAGGAGGAGCTGGGCTGCAGGTGCGGGCTCTGATGCTACGAAAGCTGGCCTGCTGAATGGGGCCCCCTGGCTCCTGCCTTGTTTATCCCCTCGGCAGGCTGGCTCTGTGGGCTGCGTTCCTGATACACTCTGCTTGCCATCTGTTGAGGAAGCAGTTGTGAAGCTGCTGGCAGTGCCTCCCCGCCATGCCTAATTTAACAAGCCACCCTTCTCAGTAGGCCTCGCCCAGGCTAGGGGATCACCTTCAATTATTCACAGGGGTCAGCCGCCTGATGAAACTCCTTTGCTGGAGGCAGATGGTACAGACGAGCAGATGCGTGGTAGTTCGGAGGAGAGGAGAGACTCCTTGCGTGCAATAGCAAGGAGGGGGTGGCCTCAGAAGAGAATCTCATGAAGCATCTAGGAAGGTAATTTTAACCGCTGATAATCTTGAGGCCGTGGTTCAGAGGTGAACCAAGCTGAAGACAGCCGGCCCAGCACACGGCAGGCATGCTTTGCTTTCCTGTTAGTCTGAGGAGGGAGGGGTCAGTTTAGCTCACCTTTGCATTGCTGAGATCTGTTCAGAGCTATGGCTGCTTGTTCCTGGTGCCGGCTTACTCCCCTAGGAACCATCTGGCATCCATTGGCCAGCTCCTTCTCCAGAGTCACTGGACCTGAAGCCGAACACCGGCCCTTCCTCTGACCCATCACGTAACCTTGGACAAGCCACTTCTCCTCCCTTGGGCTGAATTTCTAACACTCCTATGATCTCTTATAGCTCTAGAACATTCAGCGAGTAATGTGCTGTACATGTCGTTTGCAGGGAGAGTGCCATGAGCTGGACAGAAGGCCCTGAAGTTGAGGCACGTGCTTTAGTGGATCTGCCAGGCAGATCCTGAGCGGCCGCATCTGCACTGAGACTGGCCTGGAATTGGGAGGAGGTGGGACGCGTTTTGAGCCTGAGTTCCCCACCTGAAAAATAGAACTAGCAGTACTCGCCTTGCAGGATGATGAGGATTTGTGAAAATATGGTTAAACTCCTGGCACGTGGTGTGTGCTCATTAAATGGTATTATACACTTAGTACTTGGCATTCTCAACCCTGCTTTTTCTCTTAGCTGGAAATTATATTCCATGGGGGGTGGAGGTGGGTGTTGTCTTGCTTTATAGATGCATAGAAAGCATTGGCCTCACTAACCTTTCCCAAAGCCATGTGTGTTCCTCCATCACTGATGATGGCTCACATTGGGCATCTACCGTGTGCAGTGCACGTGACGGCCCTGATTGCCTTTAATCTTCGTGAAACCCTATGAAGTAATAGGGAATATTATCCCCGTTTCGTAAATAAGCAGATCGATGCTCTGGGAAGTTAACTGATGTACCCAAGGTCACACAGTCAGTAAAATGGTGAGGCTGGGAATGGAGCCATAGCTTTCAGATCTTAGAGTCCTCGTCCTTAACCATTATGTGTGCTTTTCAGAACAGGGGGTGCATTAGGGGATCAAGAAAAAGCTCTTGGACCCTCAGACGGGAAGTCATGCCCTTGAATCCCTTAAGGTGGTAGATTTTCTAATCACAGACATTAACGATCAGCCCCATACAGCGCTCCTGGCTTGTCCGACCCTGAGGTGGTGGATCCCGTGTCCCACATGGGCCAGATGATTCAGTTTTGTCTTGTTTATTTGCAAGTGACCTTGAATTCCCTAAACCCCAGAGAAATGTGTTCTTAATTTGCCCTGTTCACAAGGCTGATTTTTTTCCCCCCCCTCTAACTCAGATTTAAATAACCCTTCCTTCTGTGTTGTCATGCACTTAAAAAGCAGCATCGTAAAAAATCCCAACCCTCAACTCTCTGTAATTATGGGGTACAGTGGTGAGGGAGGGGCACTGAATAGGAAATAATGGGATCTCCGGAGCATTTTAAGTTGCACTGGGCATATTCAGTAGCAGGGTTCAAGACTTTTGCCTGCTGCTGGGACAGTTAAAAAGCAAAGCACCGCCTGCCGATGCAGGGGAACCGGGTTCGCGCCCCGGTCTGGAAGGATCCCACATGCCGCGGAGCGGCTGGGCCCGTGAGCCATGGCCGCTGAGCCTGCGCGTCCGGAGCCTGTGCTCCACAACGGGAGAGGCCACAAGAGTGAGAGGCCCGCATACCACAAAAAAAAAAAACAACAAACAAACAAAAAGCAAAGCAGCCCCTGCTTCAGCCAAGATTGTTGCCTCTTGTATTTTCGCCCTTTAATTTGGGGCACCTGAGGGTCCCATTCTGGGTACCATGGACGGGAGCTCTCATCGCCTCTTCCGCTGCCTGGCCGAGGCGAAACTTGGGGTTCTTGGGGAGGTTTGGTTTTGTCCCCACCATTCGAGGCGGCTGCCATCAGTCTCAGCCTTTGATGTCTGCCAGGGTTTGGAGCAGAGGCCCGGAAGCACTCGTGGGTCTCTGTGGAGTGGAAGACACACTCCTTCTCCCCCTCCTCTGTCTGACTGTGCAGTGGGGTACAAAGAGCTACCCCGAACAAGTAGGGATTTTTTTTTTTTTTTGCGGTACGCGGGCCTCTCACTGTTGTGGCCTCTCCCGTCGCGGAGCACAGGCTCCGGACGCGCAGGCTCAGCGGCCATGGCTCACGGGCCCAGCCGCTCCGCGGCATGTGGGATCCTCCCGGACCGGGGCACGAACCCGCGTCCCCTGCCTCGGCAGGCGGACTCTCAACCACTGCGCCATCAGGGAAGCCCAAGTAGGTATTTTTTTTTTAAGGCCCCCAAAGACCTAAATTTTGAGAGTGAAATTGCCATGGGGGTTATGTGGGGAGTATAGAGAATCATTCCTGGGGAGGTGGGCTGGTGGGGATGAGGGATGTAGGAAGCACACTTGCCTGGCTGTCCAGGTACGTGGGCCTGTGGGAAGGGAGGAAGGGAAGGCACAGGCAGGTGGCAGTAATTTGGACGCCCACCTCTGAGTGAGGTTAACAGAATGCATCTATCCCGGGTGTTAAAAAAATGAGTGAAGGGGATGGGTTCCACTTGCCTGGGGTCGCTGTGCCTGGTCAGCGGCCTTAAGTGGACCTGGGACTGCCACGTGTCCAGCCGGCCTCGACTCTGCAGGGTTAATGTTTCCTTGGAGACCTGCTCAGGGACCAATAGATTAGATTCCGGAGTGCTTTTGATTTACATTTAAAAGCAATCAAGAGCGGGAAGGAGATTTCTGGCATTTGCGTGCTGTTTAAAAGCTGAATGGCTAACAAATCCTGATGGAGCTGTTCCCTCTCGGAGGAGTCGATGGCCTTGTTATGGAGACTGCTCTGTGAGCACCAGTGGGCGGTGCCCCTTCCAGGTCGTCCAGGAAGCCAATTTTGGACCCTGGCTGCTGACTCAGTGTGGCCTGCTGGGTGGCTCCCTGCTCCCGGGAGGCGGCCCTGGCAGTGTCCCTGGGCCCAGCCCATGAGCAGGTGCCCCAGGTGATCCTGCCCAGACACGGCAGCAGGAGGGACAGACGGAAGGAGCTCCGGGCAGAGCGGGACCGAGGAGGGCGCCGCGGGTAAGCGGGTGGCCGGTGGGGATTGAGGGCGCAGTTGTGAGTTGTCTCCAAGTGGGGGAGGCCTGGTTGCTTCCTTTATCTGTGGGGCAGGGAAAGAAGTTGGAAAAGCTGAGCTTGGTTTTGGAGAAGGTGTCTGCTGGGAGCTTGGTCTCAGCAGAGCAGAAGCTTCTGGCCTTTTGAAAAGAATGCGCAGCTTAGAGGCGGAGGGGATGGGGTGTGATCAGGGGCCGATCCTCTTACTTATCCCCGCCGACCTGCCCCCGCCCTGGTCTCTTACTCCACTGGCCTTATCCAGTGTCTTGTTGGTAGAAAAACAGTCTATATGTGTCTGTGTATCTAACTCAGGAGGCCAGGGAGCCCCTCACACAGAGTGGGTGAGGTGCAGCGGTCAGCCTGGACCAGGGGTTCGAGGACATGGGGCTTCGTGTCTAGCTGGATGATGACTTAGGCCTGGTTCCTTGGTCTCCCTGGGGCACAGCCCCCTTCTCTGCCCTCAAGGGTAGAGATGGGCAATGAGAGGGCAGCTTGGTGATTCTTTCTTTTTTGTTTTTTTATTAATAAATTTATTTAATGTTTGGCTGCGTTGGGTCTTCGTTGCTGCGCACAGGCTTTCTCTAGTTGCGGCGAGCGGGGGCTACTCTTCGTTGCGTTGCGCGGGCTTCTCGTTGCGGTGGCTTCTCTTGTTGTGGAGCACGGGCTCTAGGTGTGCGGGCTTCAGGAGTTGTGGCTCGCGGGCTGTAGGGTGCAGGCTCGGTAGCTGTGGCTCGCGGGCTCTAGAGCGCAGGCTCACTAGTTGTGGCGCACTGGCTTAGTTGCTCCACGGCATGTGGGATCTTTTGGGACCAGGGCTCGAACCCGTGTCCCCTGCATCGGCAGGCAGATTCTTAACCACTGCGCCACCAGGGAAGTCCCTTGGTGATTATTTCTAACAACGCTTCTAGCTCTGAAATCCTATGAACAATGCTGTCTAGTAAGACTGCCTCCACCAGGTGACACAAGACTGCCAAGTGGGTATTTTAATCAGTGTGACTTCAGAATAACAGGGCCAGTTCTCACAGTGGGTTCATCGCTTCGTCGATCACGCAGTCCCCGTGGAACCTGAGTTGATGGCGGGGCTGCAGTCGGTTCGGTTTTCTTGGAGCTGTCTGACACCGATCAGGCACAGACATTCTCTTCAAAGCCTAGAATCATCTGATATATTTATTTATTTATTTATTTTACTTTTTTTGGCCGCACCGCACGGCATGTGGGATCTTAGTTCCCCTACCAGGGATTGAATCGGCACCCCTTGCATCGGAAACGTGGAGTCTTAACCACCGGACCGCCAGGGAAGTCCCTAGAATCTTCTTAGTTTTTCAGGCGGGCTCATATTTGCCCATTATGGTTAGTGAAATTTTGTTTCCCTGTGTTACCCCTGGAAGCCCAGAGGGAAGAGTTTGGTAAAATGTGTCCTTTTTGGAATGGGATACCGTTGCCTGTAAGGCTAATTTATGGCTGGGTCTTATGTGGGCATATAGTAAATGTTTCTGGAACCTTTTGGGCTCTGCCCACTGTCCTGTGAGGAGCCCCAGGCTCTGGCTTATTGGGACCTCATGGGCCAGTGGTCAGGCTTTGCATTTTGCTCTCAGGATGGGCCTGTCTCTCCTTTAGGAACTGCAGCATGAACAAGTCTTATTCTGAGCCAGAGATTGAGGCCAAGGGCGGTGTTTTAGGTTTGTCCGAGGGGATGCCTCATCTCTAACCACCCAGATAGGACTGGAAAGAGACAGCCATGATGCTTTTGTGTGTCTCCAATTCTGTTTAATAAGATGTGGGGGGAGAAGGATACATATAAGAGATACTTCTGGTTAATGAAACCCCCATTTCTCCCCAAATAAGAAAACCTGATGCCTTCTTTCTCTGTTTTGTCGAGGCTTGTGGCTGATTCTGCTGGATTTAAATCTGTCACAGCCAGATTTCCTGGTCCTCCTTCCTTGTCCCCCTGGACGGAGGGGAGGCCCCGGCATGGTTTTGGTGCTGCCCAGCTGGGCCTCTGGCTGACAGGGCCCGAGAGCAAGAATTCAGGTTGAGAGCTTGTGGGTGCCATGGTAACCAGCACGCGAGGCTTGGGGGACCTGAGATTAATGATTAAGCCCTTCGTGCTATTTCAGATGAGTCAGTGGCCCTCAGCATTCCCAACCCCCAGCCAAACTTGGGGACCTTTTACTTTGACAGCCTTTCCCACTGAGTGAAGATGAAAAATGTCTTAGAGGAATACTGAGGGGCTAGCAGGGTGGAGGTCGGGAGCGTGGCTGTCAAGGGGGCAGGTGAGTGTGCTGGTAGCCACAGGCACGCCGGGTCATCTTCTAAAGGCTGAGAACGCCGGATGCGGCCACCCAGGCCTGCCCTGAATTTCAGCTTCTGTTTAGAAAGTTTTAAAAGCCCACGTGTGTTTTCATTTTTCTGTAAACAGGAAGCATGAGATGCAGACTGATCTGGTATTTTCTAGGGGGGCAGTAGTAAGTGGTCCTTTCTTCCCTCCCATTGGGAAAAGGGGATGAGCAGATATTTGGTCTTCAGCTCTTTTAGTCACACCTTTGTTTTGTTTTGGCCGCGCCGTGCAGTGTGCGGGATCCTAGTTTCCCAGCCAGGGATTGAAGCCCGTGCCCCCTGCAGTGGAAGCGTGGAGTCCTAACCACTAGACGGCCAGGGAATTCCCCGCATCTTTGTTTTATATGAGGACAGCAGACATTCATCCGGGACTTGCTGGGTGCGTTCCTGATAATTCCATTCCATCCCTTAATATCTCCACGGAGGTGAAGGACCAGCAGCCCCCTGCAAAACACTGAAGCGGGGAAAGGTTGAGTAACCAGCGTAGGGTTGGGCAGTGGGCAGCTCCGGCGTGTGGATGGGATTTGTCCTTTTGTCATTACAGGGCCAGTAATCCCAGTGTCTTTCAGGTCTCGGTATGGCTGTCCTTTCTAGAAAACTCAGCTAAGGACAAAGTGCAGGGTGGGCACCCCAGACGATTTCAGGGGATGCCCAGATGTGGCATTAACTACCTTAAGTCCCATAACAAAGCAACTGTCTCCTTAGAGCCCCCTTCCCGGCTTTCAGTGGCCTCCAGGCGAAGGTCTGAACGCCATCTCCGTTTTTAAAAAGCAAAGGGCCGGATCATGAGGAAACGGGCCTCTGGATCCCAGGCTTCCGCAGGCAACAGGGTCTGCTAGATTTAATAATATTGTTTTGTTTCAATGAGACTTTTTTTGTGGAAATCTTCTCTGTCTGGCACAGATAATGGTGTCCCTTAATGGCAATAATAATAATTTTTTAAAAAGTGAATAGATTTAATAAAAGAAAATCAAATAAATAATAGCACTGGTGGTATATGCCAGAATTGAACAACATTTGAGAAACCCTGCTTGACTATAGCAGCATTCATGCCAGGAGGAAATTCAGTGACCGAGAGGGAAGTGGACCTTTCTGGAAAGTCAGGCACAGTCAACGCATGCATACACACAAGACTGTCAGGGTGGCAGTTTCTTTCAGGGATGGGCAGACAAGTTTGTACAGGTTTTGCTGCAGGAAAAGGGGAGTGTGTGTGCGTATGTGTACGTGCTGGTTTTTCCTTCAGCAGTAGTATTACTTTGCCCTCAAAGAAGCCTCCTGACCGGCAGGCTCTACTTACACGCAGCTTGGTGTGACAGTTCTGTCTGGGTGATTTTTAACCACAGGGAAGCAGCCCGGGAGTTTTCAAGGAAAAAGCCCAGTTGGCCAAACCCCATTTTTAAACTGTGTCTGATGTCCAGTTTTCCAGACAGTCTGGTGGTTCTCAAATTTTAGTCATTACCAGTGTCACTTGGTGACCTTGGTGGGAGACAAAGGCCCTGGACCTGCCCTA
>NW_021145370.1:106118-127294 GCF_002837175.3 Physeter macrocephalus | reverse complement strand
AAGGCTTGGAGTAAGGGTTGAATTTCAGAGCAAGGATCGGAAGGAAAAATGTAGGGGGGTTTGAAATGGTGTGAAAGAATATAGTTGTTGGGCAAAAAGATGAGGGAGCTTCTAGGGTGTTGACCAGCATCTGAGGGGAAATGTGTGGTAGCTTGTTAAGAATTTGGGGATAATATTTGGGGAGCTTATGGGGGCATCAGAAGGGGATTAACAATAACATTTTGAGATGTTCAGTAAAATTTGGGGAGTATGATTGAGTCAGATGGGGGATATTGGCTATCAGAAAGAGGTTGACTCATTTTCTGAGGCATTCAATATTGAGATATGGGGCAGGGGGTGGTTAGGAAAATGTAGGGATCAAGGGGTTTGGGGGAAATATTGGAGTATCAGAGGTGTGCTTAGTAAAGTTGGGGAGTGGTATTGGGGTGTTGATCAGGGTTCAAGGGTACACCACCTAGGATTGAGAAATGAGGTTTGTGGGATGCTCTGGTATAGAGTCTGAGGAAGTCACAGGCATGGCTGGAAGGGGGTATCTGACCTGGCCCCTTCCTGCCCCCCTCAGACCACCTTGGAGTGTACCCTGCGGCCAGGCTTGGTTTACAACAAGGTGAACCCCATCTTCCATCACTGGAGCCTGGGTGACTGCAAGTTTGGGCTGACGTTTCAGAGTCCGGCAGAGGCTGATGAGTTCCAGAAGAGCCTGCTGGCAGCACTGGCTGCACTGGGTCGAGGTGAGTGGCGCAGGTGGTGGGCATTGGTGGTGGTGGTGGGGGGTCTGGGGTGGAGGGGTGGGAGAAGCTGGGCCCAGGGAACTCACTCTCTGCCTTTCTCCCTGCCCCAGGCTCGCTCACCCCCTCCTCCTCCTCCTCCTCTTCCTCCTCCCCTTCCCAGGATACCGCAGACACTCCCTGCCCTCTGACGGTGAGTCTCCAGGATGCAGCTCTGCTGGGAGGGCAGGGGGTTCTTTCTATGCTACAAACATTCTTGAGCACCTACTGTGTATCCAGCACCTTGCCACGTGCTGGGCACAGGAATTTGGGCCCAAACAATAGTGTCAATTTTGATCCCAGTTATTCTAGTTTTTGTTCTATCTTGATTTATACGTTCATTCAAGGGTATTTATTGAACACCTTGAATAAGAAGTGTTTTAAGCACTGGGGATACATCAGTGAACAAAACAAAGTCCCTTTCCTCGAGGAGCTTCTATTCTAGTGTGGAAAGGCAGAAAAAAATTTAAGGTACACTATAAAATTAATAAATATTAAAAGTAAATGGATGAACAAATTAATGGGAAATCCATCCTTCTCAGGGGTACAAACCCTGGAGTCATCCTTGCCTTCTCTCCTCTTTTATGCCCCTCATCTAATCTGTCAGCAAATATTGGCTCCACTTTCTTTCTTTCTTTCTTTTTTTTTTTTTTTTTTCATTTGGCCGCACCGCATAGCATGTGGGATCTTAGTTCCCGGACTGGGGATTGAACCCAGGCCCTGGCAGTGAAAGCGCTGAGTCCTAACCACTGGACTTCCAGGGAATTCCCTGGTTCCACTTTCAAAATGATCGGAATGTGCCTCCAACCTGGTTACTGTTCAACCTCATCTCCCCACTGGACCATCTCATCAACTGCTCATCATCAACTTCCCCCTCGCCACCATCTCCTTTCCCCACACACAGCCAGAGGGACCCTATTGACATCTAAGTCAAATCATGGATATCTCCCACTTACAACCCTACCCAGGCTCCATCTCACTCGTGGTAAAGGACAAAGTCCTCACAGTGGCACATAAGATCCCACACAATCTGGCCTCCTATTACTCTCCCTCGTGCTCACTTGGCTCCAGCCACACTGGCCTCCTACTGGTACTCCAAGAGGGCAGGCACACTCCTGTCTCAGCGCCTTTGCACTCGCTGGTCCTCTGTCTTAGAACACTCTTCCCCAAATTTCCCCATGGCTTATTCCCTTATTTCCTTCAGGGCTTTACACACATATCACCTTAGTGAGGCCCTCCCTGAGTAACCTGTTTAAAATCTCCCAATGCTCCTTATCCTACTCTTTATCCCCATCTTCTAAGATATTTTTCTTATTTCCTCTCTCAATAGACAGTTTTCTTATCAATGACTTTACTGTCCATCTCTCATGCTAGCATGTCAGCTCCAGGAGGGCAAGGATCTTTTGTTGCTTTCTTGCTGCATCTTCAATGCTTAAAACAGTGCCTGGTAGACAGTAAGTGTTCAGTAAATATGTGTTGAATAAATTGATTGAATGAATAAATGCACATAATGTCGGATTCGATTTGGCACTTGCTGGGGTACAGTGGGAGTTGCTCGAGAACACTTGGAGGAACAAAACTGGTTCCCTGGGCAGAAAAGGGGGATTCCCAGGGTAATGGGAGATGCAGGTGGGTCTACAAAGTCACACAGACAGGTCCCACTTATTGAGCACTTACTCAGGAAAGATGCTGTGCTCTCCATGCTCCATCTCACACCCTCCCAATGGCCTTTGTGAGCCTGGCATGTCGTGGGTGCTCAATGAATGTTTATTGAAGATAGTAATCGGATGAGGTGGGAATTATTCCCAAGTTACAGAAAGGAAACCAAGGGTCTGAGAAGCTCGTAAAGGACAGAGCTTGGTTTGGATGGGAAGGAACACATTCCAGGTGGGTGGAACTGCCCCAGTAAAGGTGTGGTGGTGGGAAGGAGGCAGGAAGGCCGCTGACAGCCAAGGGAGAGGGCTTCTGAGAAGGGAGGTTGATTTGATGTTCTGTAGGTTGGTGAGCTGAGCAGATAAGAAGAGAAAGTCAAATAATAATAATCATTTCCAGCTCTTCCTATACTTCAGGCATGTTTATGCCCTTTACAGTGGGTCCTAACCACATCGTTATGAATAGACAATATTATGATCCCCATTTTACAGAAGAGGAAACTGAGGCTCAAAGAGCTGAGCTCACTTGCCGGAGGTCACACAACCAGTCAGTGGCAGAGCCGGGGCTTGAACCCAGGCCTGTCTGGCCACAGAGCCCTCGCTCACAATGGGAGGGGGTCTATGTAAGGGCATCGGCTGTGCCAGGGGTCCCGGCTCTGAGGCCGCCAATCTCCCCCAGTCCCACGTGGACAGCGACTCCTCCTCCAGTCACAGCCACCAGGAGACGCCTCCCACCGCAGCGGCGGCCCCCATCGTCACCGTGGAGTCAGCTTCTGGCTTCGGGCCGGCCACGCCCCCCCAGCGCCGCCGCTCGTCAGCTCAGGTGCGACCTCCGACCCCCGGTGAAATGAGGCCGGGCGCTGGGGTCCCGAAAGTGGGCGGGAACTGAGGCCGCAGAGGGGCAAGAAACCGCAAACAGATTCTAAGGGATGGCTGACCCGACTTATGGCGGGGGAGCTTAGGTCTGGGTTCCTCGGAAGGTTGGGTGAGGGCTTCCTGCGTCTCCTGCGCTCTTGGAGATTGGAAAGTTCTGAATTCCACAGAGGTTTAGGGGACGACTCGGACAATGACTATATTAGGAAGTTGGTGGTACTCGTGGAAGGAGTCCTTTAGTGCTTAATTCACGAGGGGTGGGGCTCAGTATCCAAGGGGTAAAAGGGACCTGGGGACCAGACTCCTGCGTCCTGAAGGAGGAGACGGCTGGGGTCCAGGAGTCTTGAATCTGAGAGTAGAGGGGGCTGGGTACTGGGATCCCGGATCTTGAGAGAGGGCAGGACTGAGAGCCTGGACCACTGGGTCCTTAAGGTGTGGGTTTGGTGCCTGGAGTCTTCTGTCGGTCCCTAGATGTCCTCTGTCCCTAGGAGGGGAGTGGGGTGAGGACTTACAAGTCTGAGTACCAGACCCAGGCAGTCAGGATCCCGGGGCAGGATCCTAGGATGAATGAGGCCTGTGGCTGGGTCTGTGGATTCTCGGGTCTTCTAAGGCCGGATGGATTGTGGTGGGATGTGGGGCATCACAGACCCCGCTAACTTCTCCTCTGTCTTGGTCCCGCAGAGCTACCCTCCGCTCCTACCGTTCACGGGGATTCCGGAGCCTTCAGAGCCCCTGGCCGGGACAGGGGGGCTGGGCTGGGGCGGCCGCGGCTATGAGGATTACCGGCGAGCTGGGCCACCCGCACCCCTCGCCCTATCCACCTGCGTCGTGCGCTTCGCCAAGACCGGCGCGTTGAGGGGCGCAGCCCTGGGGCCCCCCACAGCCCTGCCCGCCCCTCTCACCGAGGCTGCGCCTCCAGCGCCCCCGGCTCGCCCACCCCCGGGCCCCGGCCCGGCCCCTGCGCCTGCCAAGGCCTCCCCGGAGGCGGAGGAGGCGGCGCGCTGCGTGCACTGCCGCGCGCTCTTCCGCCGTCGCGCCGACGGGCGTGGCGGCCGCTGCGCCGAGGCCCCGGACCCGGGTCGCCGGCTGGTGCGCCGTCTCAGCTGCCTGTGGTGCGCCGAGAGCTTGCTCTACCACTGCCTGTCGGATGCCGAGGGCGACTTCTCGGACCCGTGCGCCTGCGAGCCGGGCCACCCGCGCCCCGCCGCGCGCTGGGCCGCGCTGGCCGCGCTCTCCCTGGCCGTGCCCTGCCTCTGCTGCTACGCGCCCCTGCGCGCATGCCACTGGGTCGCAGCGCGATGCGGCTGCGCAGGCTGCGGGGGTCGCCACGAGGAGGCGGCGCGGTGAGGACGGCCTGGTGGGTCCGGTAGCCGGACCAAGGACCCAAAATTGAGGGTCCAGGACCCCGGACTCCGTTCGGACCCCAAACCCAAACCTAGGCACACCCGGAACTTGGAGCTTGAGTTTGGATTGAGAGACCCCAGACCTGGAACCTGGACCCCAAATGTAGGACTGAGAGACCCCAGAACCAGCTTCATTGGGATGTCTGTCCAAGAGGTCCCAGGCATCCTGAGTTCTGGCATCCCCGTTCTCCATCCCCACTCCGCCCTGCTCTGGCCTAGACTGAGGAGATTCCAGGGATGCCCAGACTCTTCACCTCAGGCAGGCAGGGGAGCACACGGATCCCTGAGAATCGGGCTCTGAATCCTGACTCCCTGTTCAAATTACCAATCTAGACCCAGTCATGCCTGGCACCATGAACCCTCAAATTACAGCCCCAGAATTAGGAGTTGCCGGTACCTGACCCTGCCTGTATACAATTACTCCCAGATCTTGAGACCCTAAGACCCAGAATCACCCCCATATCGTTCCTGAATGCTCACCTAAAACTCGGAGCACCTGTATCTGAGATGTTCTTGTAGCCCCAGGACTTCTTAGATACCGAATCCTCTTAAGATACTCTGAGTCCTTGGATGTGCTCAAACGGATGTTCTCTGACCCAAATGACTTGGGAGACCCATCTCAGAGCCCTCCTCCCCACACGCACACTGCCCAAGATCCAGAATTAAGACTCAAAGATGCTCTGTGAGCCAGGGATCAAAGAAGTCTGTAGACCACCAACACCAAGCCTGTGTTCCCAGGAGCTTTCAGTTTCATATGTAGGACTCTGAGGTGCCTAGTCCCGCAGATGTAAGACTGGAGGCAACCAACACCTCAGGGCCCAAGACATTGGTCCCAACCCCTCAGATAGCCCTCTTCCAATCCTCCTTGGACTTGCATTTCAAGCCCCAGAATGTCCTGGAATCTTTGGCTTCTTCGTACCCACAGATTCCCCAATCCACTAAAGGCTGGGAGCCCAGCTCCCACAAGATGGGATGTTCGTGGCAACTCAGACCTCTGGCCCCTTGCCCCTGAGTGACCCCAAGGTGCCACGGACCCCCAAATTCAGCACTCAAGCTTACACAATATTGGGATTGTCCCTGACCCAAGACCTTGGTCCCTCCGTACCAGAGACAGATCTGAGGCTCCCCGGGACCCTAGCACCTTCAGATCCCAGATTTCTTTGGACTCAAACCTCTCTAGCTTGATATTTCCCAGGCCCAGCTTGTGCATCCCCTGAGAACTGCTGCCCGTAGAATCCTGCCATCCATACGCCCCTGAAACAACAAGTTCCCAGACACTGGAATTCTAGTCCCAAGGGCTCCAGCCCAAGCTCTCAGTATCCCACAGAACTACCCCTTTACCCTAAGGGGAAAAAAATATTTTGAGCTAATGTTCCTGGATTCCAGGACCACCCAAGAGCACCCCTGCTCCTATCTCTAGGACCCAGCATTGCTGTAGATGATTGTGCAGGGCTGTTCATGAAGCAAAGGCACACAGCCAAGGTGGTGAGTGGGGCTGGCCATGCTGTGCCCTCAGAGGAAGGTGTGCATTGTACAAAGGCAACTAGATATGGCTCTACTGGCACAAAGGCCACACACATACACACACACACACACACACACTCTGTCTCTCTCTCTCTCTCTCTCTCTCTCTCTCTCTCTCTCTCTCTCTCTCTCTCTCGCTCTCGCTCTCTCGCTCTCTCGCTCTCTCGCTCTCTCCAGCCTTGCAGACTCTCTTCCAAGCCCAACTTTGAGTCCTAGCCCTAGTCCAGGCCTTTTATGATCTGCCCCTCTGTTAACTCCTTCTCTTCCATTTCAGAGTTGGGGGTTGTTTTGGAAAGTTTGAAAGCATGGTTCATGGCCCATTGAGAGTCCTCTTCTGGGGAAGGGGGATTCCAAGGTCTCTTTCCCCTGAGTGGAATGGGACTTCTAGTGTACCACAGATCTGATGGCCTCCTGCATGGGTGGGGGGGTATCACGGTCTTGGAGCAACACAATCTCAATGTTGTACGGGCTTGGGACCTGCATCTGGTCCCGAGCACCTTGAAATGTGCACTTACCTTTCCTCATTATCCAGACTTGGATAGCCTTGTGGGGGTTCAAGGGATAGGTCAAGGGGGCCAGAGGGGTGGATCCTCCTGTCACTTCCTTTAAATTATTAACTATTTATTACATCCGGAACCTGTGAGATTCAGCTCTCTCAAGCAGACCCTGGGATGGGTGAGAGAAAAGGGGGGTGTCCCTCCCATCCCCACTCTGCCCAGCTCTCATCACTGTCAGACCCACCAGAGCTGAGGGCGGAGGGACTGGGGGCTGGGGCAGCCTGGGTCCCCATCCCCCTCTCTGTGCCTCGGTCTCCTCCCTTCCGTGGTGGGCGGGGAGAAGCTCCATTCTTAACCTACCTCGTTTTGGGGAGGGGTGGGACGGGGGACCAGAGTGCTGTAAGGTGCTGCGGGATCTGCGGATGAAGTGGGGGGCTGGGGGACGGTTCCCTGGCTCCCACCTCCCAGCACCGCCTCTCCCAGGTCTCCCAGTCCTGCTCCCTGCTGATACCCACCTCTGATCCATGATTGCTCTTCATCACCCCTAGATCAGGGGGTGCATGGAGGGATGATCCTGGGAGCCAGGAAGACCTCAGACCCTGGAGCCCCCAGGCCCAGTTTCCCAGCTGCTTGCCCCTCAGATTGGATGCTTGGCCCCCATACTTGGGAGAGGCACCCCGACATTTATCTTCCTGATCTTGATTCTAAGCCAGTCTGTGACCTCAATGTTGTTATCAGGGCAGGCTGAAGTAGCGGGGGATGATGCGGGCCGAAGACCCAGCCTTGTCATCGGGGGAGGGGGCATGAGATATCGGCTCCAAGAAATGTCTGTGACAAAGTCTCAGCCTGTGTTCTTTATTTGCATTGATGCACCCCATCCATTCACCTTCCTGAACCACCAGACCAGTCCCCTACCCAAATCCTCCTTTCCCCTTCCCATCCTTTCGTCCCAAGCAGACCCTCCAGCTGAATTTTATACCTCCAGTCACTCTACATTTATTGGACACCCTTTTTATTGGACACCCTAGGCGCTGGTGGATAAAGCAGTGAAAAGACAAAAACTGGGGAATTCCCTGGCGGTCCAGTGGTTAGGACTCCACATCGCTTTCACTGCCAAGGGTGCAGTTTCAATCCCTGGTTGGGAATCTAAGATCCCTCAAGCCACGAGGCCAGAACAGACAAAATCCTTTCCCACAAGGAACTTATGAGCCTTATAGTGAAGGAGACAACATGTTAGAAATGATACATACTATAAAGAAAAAATAAAGTGGAGATGGGGGATACAGGCAGTTGTAGCTGGGGTGGTCAGGGAGTCCCCACTAAGGAGCTGTCGTTTGAATAAAGCCCTGAAGGAGGTGAGGGAGTCTTGTGGATTTCTGCAGGAAGAGCACTCCAGGTAAAGGGGACAGTTGTGCGAGGCCCTGAGGGAGGAGCATGCCTGGTTAAGTCTGAGGGACATCAGGGAGCTGGAGTGGGGGGAAGCAAGGAGGAGGGTGCTTAGGAGATGAAGGCTGAAAGGTGACAGGGAGCATCTGTGGGGCCTTGCAAGCTACTGCATGGACTTTTCTGCTCACCCGGGAGTGAGGTGGAGCTACAGGAAGGCTCCAAGCATGGGAGGGATGTAACCTGACTCAGGTATTCATAGGTTCCTATTGGCTGCCTGTGGGGGACAGATATTGGGGAGGAGGGACCATGGAGACACGGTGGAGGCTGCTGGGATGGTCCAGGGGAGACAGTGGTGCACAGGGAGAGGGTGAGAGCAGTGGAGGCGGGGAGAAGTGGGCAAGATACTGGATCTGTTTTGAAGGTCAAGTTCACCAATTTAGATATGGAGTACACTATAAAGAGTAGAGTCAAGGTTATGACTCCAAGGCTTTGGCCTGATCAATTTTTAATATTTTATTAAGGTCAACAAATGCCCCCTGAGTACCCAGCCTTGGGGTATGCAGGACTATGGAGGAACCAGATTAAGGGTAGGCTCTGCCCTGGAGAAACAGGTTCTAGCCCTTTTCTTCCCTGAGGCTCTACTCCCAGTTCACTCCCACTCCCAGTAGAACTACAGAAACTACAGGAGACCAGGATAGGGAAGACAGTAAACCTGGAACAATAATTTTAACAACAGCTACAAAAACAAGAGCAGTAATAACAATAGTAATAGGTTAAGTGGTTAAAAGCATGGACTTTGGAAATCAGATCTGAATTTGGAGTCCTGGCACCACCATGCATTCACTCTGATTCATCCTCTCTGCATCACAGTTTTCTCTTCCATAAAATAGAGATAAGATACTTAGCCCAGTAGCATACACGAAATGCTCAATATATGTTAGTCATTTTTAATTGAGTACCCCGTAGATGTCTGCTAAGCACTTATATACAGGACTCTAATCCTCACAAACAACTGTAAAATGTAGGCGTTAATACTCTCATTACACAGATGTGAAGAAATTTGGCAGGAACACAATGGTGGTGAATGGTGGAGTCAAATCCTAACCTTTGCCTGCAGACAAGATTGCACTCCTAGGGTGCAATCTCTTAATTACCATGGTATATTGCACCTGCTCCCTCTCTCCAAGGCTCGGGGGGGCAGAGGGGCCCGTAGATGTCTGCTAAGCACTTATATACAGGACTCTAATCCTCACAAACAACTGTAAAATGTAGGCGTTAATACTCTCATTACACAGATGTGAAGAAATTTGGCAGGAACACAATGGTGGTGAATGGTGGAGTCAAATCCTAACCTTTGCCTGCAGACAAGATTGCACTCCTAGGGTGCAATCTCTTAATTACCATGGTATATTGCACCTGCTCCCTCTCTCCAAGGCTCAGGGGGGCAGAGGGGTGAAGGTCCAACGGACTAACTCGGTTTTGTGTGTGTGTGTGTGTGTGTGTGTAGCTGGGATTCTTGGGTCCCTGACAGAATTCCAACTCTAAGTAAGAAAGGAGGGAAAGAGTTTCTGGACTTGGAGAGGAGTTGGGAGAACAACACTTGGTCAAAGTTGCTTTAAAAGCAGAGGGCATTTGAGGGAGGCTGAGGAAAAGGAAGCCGAAGTTGCTTCTATGTCGCAGCAGTAGCGACACCGCTGGTGTGTCGCGACAGCCGGGATCCAGAACGCCCGCTGGGGGTTTCCAGTGTCCTGACTGCTTACCCGAAAGGCGGTGCTCTACTGCTCGGCTCGGGAGGCGAGCCCGGGGGCGGGTTCTGCCTCCTTCTGCACCAATTGAAATGACGAAGGTCCTTAGCAAGAAGAGGCTGATTGGTCAGTTACGGGGGGTAGGGGCGCACGCCACTCCTGGGGCGGAGCTTCCCACCGACCGGCAGGGGGAGGGCGCGCCGGGCGAAGGGGTTACACTTTCATGGAGGGGGCGGAGGCGGAGGAGCGGGAGTGGGCCGCGGTGGCCCGGGACCTGCTGGCGCTGGGGTAAGGGGAGCGGGGTGTGGCTGGGGGTGCAGGAAGGGGCAGGTTTGCCCTCAGAAATTCCTACTAACCTCCCCCACCCCCTCCCGCTGCCTCGGCCGCGCCGCAGGTATGAGGGTTTTCCGGGGGCGGCGTCGCTGGGCACCTCGTGCCCAGACTTCAGGGCTCTGTGCGCGCGACTGGCGGCGGAGCTGGCGACTCTGGGTGCCCTGGAGCGGCAGCGAGAGGAGGGCACGGAGGCGCTGAGCGCCGGCGACGGTACGCATGGAGCGGGAGGCTGGGAGTGTTGGAGCCATGGGTGGCGCCGCCACGCCCTGACATCTCCCGCCTCCGGCAGGTTCTGTTCCCGAGGAGGAATTCCTGCGGCAGTTGGCCGACCTGTTGCGGGAGTTGCACTGCCCTGACCGCGAGCTCTGCAGCGGGGACTGCGCGGCCTCGCTGCGGGAGCCCGGCGCGCGCCTGCGCCTGCTGCGTGAGCCGGGGGCCGGCCGGGATGCGGAAGTGGGCGAGGCTACAGCCTCGAGGGGGGCGGGCTCTGCGCGTTGAGGCGGAGCCAGGGATCCCGAGGGGGCGTGGTCAGGATTTTGAGACGAGCGAGAGGGCCGGACGGAGGTGGGTGGGGTCCGAACACTGGGCTAGGCTAAGGGCTCTGCGATGGGCGGGGTTAGTATTTTGATGGTGGGTCTTGAAGCTCACGTGGGTTGGGTTAGACGGAGAGGGACAGGAGGTTCCGAAGTGGGCAGGGTTTGAAATCTGCAGGGAGAGCTGGGTCTCGAAGTGAGTGGGGCTTATTCTGGAGGTAGAAGCAGGGTTCTAGGTGGGCGGAACTAGGAGGCGGGAGGTTTTGAAGCCGCTTGAACTTTTTGACCCCGGTAGGTGGGGTGGCAGCCCTCCTTGATTGCACTGCTCCTTTTCCCTACTTTTAGGCTTTCTCTGCTCGGAGGTCCAGGCTGCGCGCCTCCTCCTCCTGCAATCCCGTCTGGATCCCAGCCCTGAGCAGTCCGGTGTGGAGGGAGCAGAGGAGGGATCTGGCCTGGTCCAGGAAATGGTCCTTACTCTCCAAGCCCTGGGGCTGCCTAGACCCATGCCGGGGACCCCAGCCAGCCAGCTGCTTCGAGACTTGCATGCCAAGGTAGAGAGAGGGCTGGAGTCCCCTCCGCCCCTGGCTCACCTCACCCTTCTCGTAGGGGCGACAGCCCCCTCTTCAAAAGTGGCTCTGGGAGGAGTGCACAGCCACGGATGTTTCCTAGAACTGTGACTGCCATTCTTGGTTCTATGGCCGGGGTCCTCAGGGTCGTGGGGAACTGGGGTCCACGGAGGAGTCTATCCAATTTCTGCCCAGTCAGCCCCAGCCTCCTTCTCTCATCAGATCGCGGAGCTGCTGCCTTCCCTGCCCGCAGGGTCCCTGCAGCCTCTCCTCAGCTATCCACTGGATGCACCCAGATGGGTAAGGCTGTGTATGGCTGTATGTATGTGAACAGAGATGGGAGTGAGGGGGACCCCTGGCATGACTGAGACCTTTTTCCCCAGGAAGCATTGGAGTCTCTGTACCAAAGCCTGCGAGATCAGTACTGCTGCCGCCGCTGCCTCCTCCTCAAGCGCCTGGACCTCACAACATCTGCTTTCCACTGGAGTGATCGGGCAGAGGTGTGGGCAGAAGACCAAGGCAGGAGCAGTTGTGAGGGCTGCAGCTGCAGGGAGGAGAAACGAGGGCCAGGGATATGACCCTCTTGCTGGTTCTGAGGCCCAGGACATTTTAGAATCTTGTGAGGTTTGGGGGTCTAGAATCTCAGGGCCCCCAGGGCATTCTAGAATTCCCTGGTCTGAGCTGGGAGTGTATTTAGAGCAATACTCCTTACTAAAAGATGTGGGAAGTGCACAACATTGTAAATCAACTATACTTTGATAAAGCAAACAAACAAAAAACATAATGAAATATTAAAAAAGAAAAAAGATGTGGGAAGTGAGGCCCTGAGACGGGAAGAGATGCTTTCAAGATTACAGATCCCATCTGGGGAGGTCTCGTGGGCACGTTCCCCATGTCTACCCCTACTCACTAGGCCCAGGGAGAGGCCATGAAGGCAGCGCTGATCCCAATTCGAGAGGCTCTGACCCCAGAATCGGATGTCTCCATTGCACACGTCCTGGCTGCTCGAGCTGACCTGTCACGCCTTGTCCCAGCCACCAGCAAGACTGCCCGCCGAGGGACCTGCTGTGCTATCCACAAGGTGAACACCTGGGGATGGGGAAGGGCCCCAGCATCCTTGGCCTTCAAACTGGCCTTTTAGCCTTTGCTTGTACAAACCTTGTCCTCTTTTGCCTGGGCTCCTGCTCTCGCCTTCTCCTTGGGTTCCTGGCCTCTGGACTCATGACCTCTAATCTGCCCCCTCCACATGGCAGTTAGAAGGATGTTTCTAACTCAAACATCTGGCCATGTCCCTCCCTAGCTCAGAACCCTTCTATGGCTCCCCAGTGCCTTCAGAACAAAGTCCATCTATTTACTGAGCCCCTGCCCACCTCTCCTGCTTTGGCTTAGAATCCTCTCCCACCACTCACCCTGTCTGTTGTATTGGGTTTTAACCATTTTTAAAGCAAAACTACCCTCTGTTCAAATAATTACGTATTTAGCCTGCATTGGGAGTAAGGAGTGTTAACCACTGGACCACCAAGGAAGTCCCAGCATCTGCCCTTCCTTTTTCAACCTCATGCTGTTCTCTTGGCTCTCTAGCCCCCTGGTCCAAGATATTTTTCTTCTCTGCAACTCAAGTCTAATCACCTCTCAGGTGCTTATGGGCAGTGTTCCAGACCGGGGGGGCCGCCCAAATGAGCTGGAGGCTCCCATGCCCAGCTGGCAGAGCAGAAGAGAGGACGGAGGCGGGCGGAAGGCAGGCCGCCAGTGCTGGGGCCGCAAGAAGAAGAAGTAAAGGGGGACTGGTGGTTGGAGGAGGGGTCCTTCATGAAATGCTGACATTGATAATCTCTGAGGAGTCACTGTGAGGGTTTCTCTTGGCACCTGGCACCCCAGCCCCATATCCCCTGTTCCTCAGGTCCCAAATGTCCTCCCCCCATCTACCATTCAACACCAAGGACCATGTTCTCTGGAAAATAAATTTAATTAATTTATTTATTTTTAAAAATTTATTTATTTGTTTATTTTTTGCTGTGTTAGGTCTTTGTTGCTGCGCGTGGCCTTCTCACTGCAGTGGCTTCTCTTATTGCAGAGCATGGGCTCTAGGTGCACGGGCTTCAGTAGTTGTGGCACTCGGGCCCAGTAGTTGTGGCTCGCGGGCTCTAGAGCGCAGGCTCAATAGTTGTGGCGCACGGGCTTAGTTGCTCCCGCGGCATGTGGGATCTTCCCAGACCAGGGATCGAACCCGTGTCCCCTGCATTGGCAGGCGGATTCTTAACCACTGCGCCACCAGGGAAGTCCTAAATTTAATTTATGACAGCCCTAGGACCTATCTCTGTGGGGGCCAGGTCAGGGGTGCTCAGGTTTGAGGAAAGGTAGGGGGTCTCTGTCCCCTGGGTCTGAACAGGCCCCTGCTGCTCTGACCTCTAAAGCCCTTTGCTCTTCAGCAACATCTTTCCCTCCCAGTGGGCATGGGGGAGGAGACATGCAGGCATTGGGCAAACATCTGCCAGGTACCCACCATGTGCCAGCCCTGTGCTAGGCATTGGGGTTACAGATAATAATAACCCCTGGTCTCCCGGAGCTGACCTTTCTGGTGGGGAAGGGCAGACAAGAAAGTTTAGTTTGTCAGATGGGGAAAGGGCTTTGGAGAGAAATAAAGCAGGAAGGCAGGATTGGGACCATGGCGGGATTGCAACGTTATGCCTGATCAGGGGAGGCCTCACTGAGAAGGTGGTACTTGAGCTAAGTCCCAAAGAGGGAGCCATGTGAACCTCTGGGGAAGAGCCTTCCCTTCCTGGCAGAGGGAGTGTCCAGTGCAAAGGCCCTGAGGTAGGAGTATTTTGGGGCATGATCAGGGACCATCGGAGGCCAGTGTAGCTGAAGCAGGATGAGTGAGGGGTTGAGTGCTGGGAGGGGAGGTCGGAGAGGTGATGGGGGCAGACCATGCGGTGTGGGCCACAGTGAGAACTCTGGCTTTTCCCCTGAGTGAGATGAAGCCATGGGAGGGCTCTGAGCAGAGGAGGGATGTGACTGGACTCAGGTGTTCACAGGCTACCTCCCTGTTCCACCCTTTCTCTGGCCTTCTCTCCCATCTCTGGAACTCCAGAGTTTGGAACTTTACCCACCCTGTACCGTCCCCCTCCTGACCCATGCTGACATCAGTGTAGCATATTGGTCAGTAGCTTCCATTTTAGAGGCAGGCAAACCTGGGTGTGAGTCCTGTCTCCAGCACTTAGGAGTTCTGCCACCTTGGGTGAGCAGTTTAACTTCACTGAGCCTGTTTCCTCATCTGTAAAATGGAGATTTAAGGAGGTGGCGAGATGATGCCTAGGTCTAAATGTACCCAGCACAGAGCTGCACAGATATTAAATGCAAGAAAAGGGAGTACGATTAATAGCCACTCTGATGCAAAAGAAGAAAGTAACTTTCTTTCGGAGTAAGAGATGACGGATGCTTCAACAAAGGCAGTGTGGATGGGAAGGAGGCGATGCCTTTGGGGGTTCTGCTGGAGGCCTGGAGGCCAAATACTAGGACTGGAGACTGACTCTGGTGGAGGGAGTGGGGAGAGAGCAGACCAAGGCAACGTCTAGGAACTCAGCTTGGAGGACTGGTTGGGTGATGGGGCCGTCGCTGGCAGAGGGACCTGGAAGGAGGAAGACACTGGGTGATGTGGGGCGTGTACGATGTCCAGGAGACGGTTCACTGCAGGGGGAGAGCCTCACCCAGACTTGTTAAAGTGGACGGATGAATGTCCCCTCTGGATTTTCTTTTAGCTCAATCTGAGAGTCCCCACTTTTGAATCGTGGCGTTTATTCCACCATTAGTGTCTGATATATTTGGCCTTATTCTAGCCATCTTATAGCTGTCTTTCTTTTTCTCTTCCTAAACTCCCTTTTCTTTTCTACTAGTGGTTACCCCTTCCCCTCCCCGCAACATACTGTAATTTCTATTTTTCTATCAACTTTAAAAATTAACCACTATCTATGCCCTCCTACCCAAGCAATTGAGGACTTTTGCATATTTTAACTTTCCTATGCTTCCCCAAATCTGTCTGGGTTCCCCCAGGCAAATAGGCTGGTCTCCCTGTATCCAGTTGTGGGTAGGGGCAGCTCCTCCTCACCGTCTCTGGTTCCCAGGAGGGATGTGAGGGCGCTGTCTGGGTCCAAGCATGGCAAACGTCCCACCCAGTCTCAGGTTCCAGGGACAGCGTGTAGGAGAGATTGTCCTCGGAGCCTGTTCATGGGGGTGTGGATGGGAGGGATGTGGGTACGGTAGGAAAGACCTCATGACCTTGGAGTTAATCCCCATCCATCCACCAGGCTCCCCTTTCCAGGACTGCTACACCCTGGGTCTTACCACAGCCGGCATGGGGAACTGGTGTGGGTGGGACAGGGGCTTCTGGGGGGCTCACGTCGCCCTTGGCCCCTGGCCTCTTCTTACACTCCACCTTCACTTGGTCTCTGCAATGTTTGTGGCAACACAGCCCACAGTCTGGGGGAAATGCAGAGGTTAGTGCCAGAGGCCCAGCTTGTGTCCTCTGTTCTTACAGCCCGCGGGTCCTGGATTCCCTCCCCCTACCCATGCCCCGCTCACCCTGACAGCGGTAGCCTTGCTTGGTGACACCCCAAAGCTGGGAAGAGAAAGCAGAATAGGTTACCTAGGCCAGGGGAAGGAGGGCTGTGATTGGGGTGGGGCTGGGGGCTGTCTGGAGGAAACAATTCAGGTTTTGGAAGTTTTCAAGGCTAGAGGTTTATGTGGGATCTGGGAGACGAAAGGAATTAGGAGGTTATCTCAGGTTTGGAAAGTCATCTGTGATATGAGAATTGGACAAAATTTGGAATTAATAAAGCATAAATTCTATGGGCAGGGATTGTGTCTGTTCTGTTTCCTCCTGCACTCGCACCCACCCAGAGCCCATAACTGTGCCTGGCACACAGCGGGTGCCCAGTATATATTTAGGAATGAAAAAATGAATGAAAAAGTAAATTTGGAAAGTAATCCAAGGTTTGTGACTTGGTCTTGGTTTGAGATTGAGAGATTTGTCCATTATACAGAGTTTGAGGAGACCCTGAATTTGGAAATTATCCAGCGTTTGAATTATCTGGGGTCTAGAGACTTGGAGATTGATTCTGCTTGGAGATAATCTACTCGTGTTTGTAGATTCTCCAGGGTTTGGCAGTTATCCAGGATGGAGATTGTCTGGGGATCGAGCAGTATCTAGACTTCAGAGTTATCCAAGATGTAGGGAATATCCATTGTTCAGGGTTGCTGTGAAATATGGGGATTATTTGAGGCTAGAGGATTTTCTGGAATTGGGGGATTATCCGGGGCTGGGGGACCGTGGGCGCTCCGGGGCAGGGCTGGCTTTTCCAGCCCAGGCTGTGAGGAGTTAGGGCGCTCCAGGGGTCCCTCAGGGTGACAGCGGGCGGAGTGCTCACGAAGCCACTGCAGCTGCCACAGAAGGTGGGCTTGCGGAAGGTGACCTCCCGGAAGGTGTGCAGGAAGGCCAGGCCCAGCTTGGAGCAGATGGCGCTGGCCTGGAGCAGGTACCCTGTCAGCTCCTCTCGGCTGAAGGAGCCACTCCTGGGGGAGAGACTGCGCTTCAGCAGGACTGGCCCCTTTCTCCCAGACCCAGGAGTCCTGGATACCCCAGGTCCTCGTCTTAAGGGAACCCAGGAGTCGGGAGCACCTACCCCTGGCTGGGGGGTGGGTGAAGCCCGTGGCAGGCGAAGGGAAAGTTGCCTGAGAGTCGCTCAAAGTCCTCCTGAGAGATGGTGCCTCGGCCTTCGGGGTCATAGTTCTTGAACACAGACTTCGGAGGAGCGTGGGAAGGGGAGAGTAAGGCCGAGTCAGAGGCCCCACGGTCTTAGATCCCTGCTTCCGCCCAGGGCTCCTCCTCACCTCCACCAGCTGCTCCACATGCCGACCCAGCGTGACCCTGTAGGGCTTGGGCGTCACGCCAGGGGCCCACTCCACCACCAGGGGCACCTTGAAGGGGGAGGGTGGCTGGGGCAGGGACAGAGGGTCACAGTTAGTCATTGCAGAGGCTTGGGCTGGGGGTCAGAGGTCAGGGCTGGGGTCTCACCAGACTCTTGGGACAGCGGGGCTCCCGGGCGTAAGAAAGCTCATAGATCTCGTCCTCCGTGTAGAAGAGGTCCAGGGAAAGCTGGAGGATGGGCAGGGCGTTACGGACCCTCCTTGTCTCTATCCTCCTACCTACAGCCCGTGCCTGCCTGGACCCCCGATCCCCTCCTCTTTCCAAAGCCCCTCTTCCCTGGGACCCCCATGGTCCTCTCTCCCACTGAGCCCCCCCTTCGCTCTGCACACCGCCGGTCCCCTAGACCAGAAACACCATCTTGTCACCGAGGCTCTTTTGATCCTATTTAAAATTGCAAATCCCTGTCACTTTCCATGCTTGTTTCTGCTTTAATTTTCTCTATAGCGCTTATTCTCTACAAGACCATATGATTTACTTGTTTACTTTTTTCACTGGCTATCTCCCCCACTAGGAAGTCAGCCCCCCAAGACAGCAAGTTTCTTCTGATGTTGCATACTGCTGTGAGCCTAAGTGCCTAAAGTAGTGCCTGGCTCACAGCAGGTGCTCAATAAATATTTGGGCTGATGGCCTCTGAGAGTCAGCATAGCATAGCAGCTTAGGCACCAATCATCCTGGGGCAGGACCAGCTTCACAGGCAGGCCCCACACTTAGAGGGGCCTCCACTTCATTTAATGCCCTGCTGTCACCATCTTGAAATTCTTAATAATCTCAAACAAGAAGCCCCACATTTTCAATTTGCAGGTGGTCCTGTGTTAGGATCTGAAAGTCAGCTTTTCAGTCTTAGACTACCTGGTCCTCAGAATCCCAGTCTCTCTCAATTTATAGCTCTTTAGAATGAAATATATATATCTCTACCTCTCTATCTCTATTATCTATCTATCTATCTATCTATCTATCTATCATCTATCTACCTATCTATCTGTCTATGTAAAATAAAATACAGCCAGAATCGCACACTTGCAGTCTTAGGACATAGTGTGATAGTTAATACATGTTCTGAAGCTGGCCTGCTGTGGGACAGGGGGCAAGTGACCTCACCTCTGTGGGTCTCAGTTTCTCAGTCTGTAGAATGGACACAATAAGGGTACCCTCCTTGTAGGGTTGTGAGGATGGAAAGAAGTGCTCTCTGGGGACTGTTAAACATGGTGCCTGGCACATAATAAGTGGTCAATAACTGTTATTAGCTTTTTGCTTAGATTCCTGGATATGTTAAAGCTTGGAATTTTGGACTAGTGGCATGAGAAGCTCAGAACCTTGGAGTTCAGGAGTGCAAAAGCCCGCAGCAATTCTGGAGCTCAGATCAATGGATACTTGAGTTGCTGGGGGAACTGGGGGAAAAATGCATTACTTATATAGAGCTCACTGTGTTCCAGATACTATTTTAAGTACTTTATGTGAATTATATGAATGATATTTATATGAATTATATTACTGATTCTTTTCAACCACTTTCTGAAGTAAGTCCTATTTGTATTCCCATTTTGTAGTTAAGGAAACTGAGGCTGAGGGGTTAAGTGACTTGCCCAAGACCACACAGAAAAAAAACAAAAACAAAACCCAAAAAAACTCTAGAAGCTCTGGCTTCAAAGCCCATGCATTCCAGCGCTATTCTACTATTCTATCCTGACCCTCACCCACCCAGGACCTTAAATCTCAATACCCCGCAGGTGCAGCCTCTGGGAGCTCAGCCTGAGCAGCTGGGCAGCTGGGCAGCTGGGCAGCTCACCGTGAGCAGATGTAGTAGGTCCTCATTGGCACTGCAGGGGGGGTGTTGCCTCTGGAGGGCTGCCAGCTCCTGCAGCCGCAGGTAGAGGCTGTTGAGCTTGAGTAGGTTCAGGCGGCCGTTAGGCAACCTGTCAGGCTGGGCCTCGTGCAGGGACACCAGATCCTTGAGATGCACACCCAGTACAGGCAGCCGGAAGCCGGTGCAGCCAGCCCAGGTGCGGCGGTAACAGGCGTAGTTGTTGTGGGCGGCAAGGAGCTCAGTCAGCTCCAGCAGGGCCTGTGTGGGAGGGGCATGGTTTTTTTTTGCTGGGGGTGGGGGAGCAGCCTGTAATCGGGAGGCCAGTTCTGTTCCCCTAGCTCCTTGAAGGGGAGTACCTAGCAGCGTCCTGTGTGGCTCTGGACCCCCCCCAGGGGCCCAATGGCATTTTGGACCTCTCCCCAAGCCCCTCCATGTCCCACACTGGCTTCAGCATCTCCCCAGACTGCTCTTCCACTTGGGCCCCCATCTCAGAGAGGCCCCACTATCTCCCATTCCCCAGGCTAGAGTGATTTTTCAAAAACCCAAATCTGATCGTGGGTGCTCTCAGCATTCCCAAAGGCTTCCTAGCTCCCCACTGCCCTCTAGATAAAGCCCAGACACCTTAGTTGAGCTTGCAAAAGGCTCAACAGGATCTCCCCCCCGCCCCCTGCCCCGGCATCTCCAGCCCAATATCCTGCCACATCCTGACCTCAGGCACACACCAGACTCATGAATGACTCACTCTCCTTAGACATTTTCAGGACACCCCCAACCCATGCTCCTCCTATGGGTGGCCCAAATGTTGGCATCCCGGGGGGCATCATTTCACTCCCCACCTGGGCTGCAAGTTCTCTGCTAGCGTCTCTTATCTGTCTCCCTCCAGTCCTGCTCAGGACCAGACACACAGTAGAGAGAGGTCAGCACCATGCATGAGGAGGGAGAAGAATGACAGAGGAGGACAAAGCCTGGGGGTCTGTCGGATTTGGAGGAGCAGAAGGTCTCTGGGTGGCTCCAGGGCCCCTGGGAAGGGACAGAGGGGGCTGGGGAAAGTGTGTGGGACCACTGGAACTCTGGGGAGGGCACTGGGACTTCACCTTGGTGCTGTCAGGGCTCAGGTGGGTGTGGGAGTCCTTGAGTCTGGAGATGGCGCTATGACACAGGCCCCCAGTGACTGCCATCAGCGTGTTGAAATTCTGCAGCTGGAGGAGCCTCTAGGAAAGGAAGGTGATGCAGAAGTGGTGGGCACCACATGGAGGACGGGCAAATTGGGGGTTCAAATGACAGCATCCCCATTGAGTTGGGGTCTCAGGCATGTGTGGGGATGGGCCAGTGCAGGCATCAGACAGGTGAGATGTGTCAGGCAGGAGTGGGCCACAAGCAGGTATGTGGGCATCACACGGAGGTCAGGCAGATGATAGACTAATGTGAGGTCAGATAAAAGTGGGGGGAGTCAGGGACTTCCCTGGCGGTCCAGTGGTTGGGACTCAGCGTGTACTTCCACTGCCGGGGCATGAGCTGGAGCTCTGATGGGAGAACTGTTATCCCGCATGCCACGTGGTATGGCCAAAACCCCCCCAAAAAGTGGGGGGAGTCAGGCAAGTATGGGGTGTTGGACGGGTTTGGGGACTCAACAGGTCTGTGTCAGGCAGGTGTGGAGGATTCAGACAGATGTTAGGGTGTCAGACAACTAGGCGGCCTCTGCACGGGGAGTCAGCCAGGTGAGGGGAGACCAGAAGGCCTGGGTTCTGGGCAGGAGTTGGGAGCTGGGCAGAGGTGAAATCGTCCAGAGTGATACGGAGGGGTCAGGTAGATATAAGAGACAGGCGTGGGGTCAGCCTTCCCCTTTCTCAGGTTTGAAGAGCGGAGGTTGCTGGGGGAGAAGGTTGTTGGGGGCCAGGGAGGAATGGAAGACGCTCAGACCGGGGAGACCCCATGTAGATGCCAGAACACCCTGGTCTGTCGGGCGGAACAGGCGAAGCAAGGAGAAGGAAGACGCCAGAGGCAGGGCGTGGTCTGCGAGGAAGTACGCAAAGGGGCGTGGCCACGCTGGGGGAAGGAGGGCTTCCCTTTTCTCCAGAAGGGAGGGAACATAGCTGGAAAGGAGGGGGAA
>NW_021145370.1:87508-105908 GCF_002837175.3 Physeter macrocephalus | reverse complement strand
GAAAGGGGGGAAGGTGAAGAGAAAGGGCGGGTCAAGGGAGACCTGAAGTGATGGGGACGGATGCTGTCACTGTCCTAAAGGGACAGCTGGGGCCTAGGGACGGGGTAGGGTTTGACGCAAAGGTGCGGGCAAGAAAGAGTCTCCTCTTTCATTGCCCTGCGGATAGAATATTCGGGCATTGGGCTTGTGAGACGGGGTCAGGAGGAACGTGGTCAACTGCCGCGTCTGGGACCAAGGAGTGGGGCCAGGGCGGGTTGGACGTGGCGAAATCAAGGCCAGGGAAGAAGTGCCGTCACAGTCCCGGGTTAGAACGACAGGACTGAGGCCGCGGGGACGCGGCCAGGGTGGGGTGTGATGCGTTCGGGAGGGGCCACGATATGGTGACGTCACCGCCCGGGAGCCCCTCGGGGCAGGTGCTCAGAAAGTGTGCAGAGCGGCGGGGCGGACCTCACCTGTGCCACGTGGATGAACTTGTCCAGCACCTGCCCGCGCTGTGCAGGCCCGGGACGGCTCAGCACCATGACCTGCACCCAGCGGGACACGCTGTTGCTGAGACCTACGGATCCCTCCAGGGCCGGGCAGCCGCGCACGGAGCCCTGCAAAACGTAGTCCCGCAGGTCCTGGGGCTGGGGGTGAGGTGGGTGTCAGGGTGGGCCCCCGCGCTCAGGCCCTGCCCCTCACACGCCATCCCCCAAGCAGTCACGACCTCTGATGTCCTAGCCTGGCCATCACATGTCCCTGAAGTCACCATGGCCCTCTCCCATCTGAGGAGAAATGTTTAAAGAAAGTTGGGTACTCTTCTGAGCCCTTCCTCATAGCCTCACAACAAGTCTATGAAGTGAATACTATATTATTCCCATTTTAGAGATGAGGTCATTGAGGCACAGAGAGGCTGAGTAATTTGCCCAGGGTCACACAGGCCCGAGCCACGGTGGGAACCCAGTCTATTGCTCTTAACTGTATACCTGACTGGTATATAGTCAGCAAAGGGAAGGGTGGTGAAGAGGACACGAAACTATCTTCTATTTGTTCTGCTCAAGGAGTCAACATTACATACCCACATCCACTGCACTGTGTGTGTGTGTGTGTGTGTGTGTGTGTGTGTGTGTGTGTGTGTGTACAATCAGGAAATTTTCCCATTAAGGAACCAGATCCCCAACTACCCTCAAAACGATGATGGCAAAATGGCAATAGCTAAACACTTATATATAGGTTGAAACATTTGAAATTACAATTTGGGTAGGTTAAATATGTCAAAACATGGCAATTTCAAATGGTTCAACTATATAGCATTTACTCTGGACCAGGCGCTGATCCTAGGAGACAGGAACTAAGTCCCCCTTTTACAGATAACAGGCTGAGACACAGTGAATTTAAATGCTTCTCAAATAAATGAACAATTAATAAAATGTTTTGAGCACTTACTATGTGCCAGGCACTGTGACGAGCATTTTTAAATGGACGTATTAATTTCCCCAACCAGCCAATGAAATATTATGACCCCCTTTTTACACATGAGAAAACTTGAGTCCCAGAGAGGTTGAGAAACTAGTTCAGAGTTACACAGGTAGGAAGGGGCTGATGGGATTTGAAGCCGGGGCTCTGTGCTCAGCCAGCTTAACTCATTTTCCTGGACCCTCCAGCACCCAAGTTTGACAGTTTGGGTCCTCTCAGTCCTGCCTGGCCCCAGCCAGGCCTCACCCCACCCCAAGCCCTCCCCAGCTGGGAGGAGGGGCGTCCTTACCGTGATAGCCTGGAAGGACTGGAACTCCAGGTAAGTGAGGTGCTCTGCCAGCTCCTCAGTCTCCAGGTGGTCGAAAAGCAAGGTCACTTTGCGCTTTTTGCCCAGGCCTGGGCTGCTTATTGGGGGAGGGGGGCCGGGACCACCAGGGCTCAGCCTAGGGGCAAAGAGATGCAGGGGGAGGAGCTCGGGGTGGAGGGTGTGGGGGTGTGGAGGGAGAAGGCAGAGTGGGGGTGGGAGGGAAGGGGAAGGAGCTGACTCACAGGTTGGCGGAGTCTCCCAGGCTGCGCTGGGTTGCGTTACCCTCCCGTTCCACAGTGGCCCAGAAGCGACCTATAACCTCTTCTAACTGGGGCTCCTGATGCACTGTCTCAGAGTGTTGGGTCAGCCAGTACCTGAGGGTGGTTTAGAGATGGTGGAATGAGGCTGGGGGTGAGGCAGGTCTCTGAAAGGGGTCTCTTGGGCTGGGGGATCTCTAGGTGCTGGGCTTGGGGGCGTCTCTAAATGTGTGCAGGGGGGTCTCTGGAAGGCCAGGGTTCAGAGAGGCACCAGGCTGGGAGGATCTCTGGGAGTAGGACTGGGGGCCTCTTAACACAGACTGAGGGATCTATGGCAGATAGACTGGGGAATCTCTTAGAAGTGGGATGGCTAGGAAGCAGGGTAGTGGGGATGGGTCTCAGGAACTAGGTTGGGGGCCTCTAGGGGTGAGATTTTGGGGGAACAGTGTGAGGGGGGTCTTAGAAACTAGGCTGGGGTATATGGGAGGTCGGGGTTTTAGGAATCTGAGCTGGACGTCTTGGGGTACCAGATGGGAGAGGGTCCATAGGATCTGGTCAGGGGTCTCTAAGAGGTGAGGGTTCTAAGGAAGAGAACTGGGAGGCTTTAGGGACCAAGCCAGGGGATTCTCAGAGTGGGATTTTCAGGAGCAGGACTGGGTAATCTCTGGGAAGTGTTTTTTTTGGTGGGGGGGGCGGGCAGGAGGGTGAGGATCTTGGGTCATGGGAGTGTAGGTCTTGGCCCAGGCCTACCTGACCAGGTGACAGATCTGCAGCCTCCTCAGCTCCTGTGTGCTCCCTGTGGCCTCCTGGTACTTAAGTTCCAGTCAAGGCTCTGTTATCCAGCATCTCAGACCTGCCTGCTCACCCCGTCCCCACCAGGCTCTCTCATCTCTGCCCTCTGCCCTCCACCCACTGCTCATGGCCCCAGGAGGATATAAGGTCAGCAGACGGGCAGCAAGGTGGGCAGAAGGTAGCACCCAGCTGTGCATGGCAAGTACCATGTTGAGAATGTGGTCCCCACGGCGCAGGCCGCCAGCTGAGTCTGAAGGGAGGAGAAGGGGACACTGTGTCAGAATGGCCCCTGGGCAATGGACCGCACAGCTTCCAGAGCCGGTTGGACAGCCTGATTCAAACCCCAGCTCTACCAGTGACTCCATGTATGAACTTGGGCAAACAACCTGGCCTCCTTGTGCTCCAGTTTCCTTGTCTGTACCGTGCATGGACGAGCATCGTGCCTGGCAAGTCATACTGAAGATGGAAATAGCATCAGACCTCCCCCCCACCGCGGCTCAGGAAAAAGAAATGCAGGTAGCTGTCTCTCTTATTCCTACTGTAGTGATTGAGAGTTATTCCACATACGCCTGCTTCTATTTTATACCCCTCAAGTTGAGCCCAGAGAGAGGTGGGTGCTTGGCCCAACCTCAGGAGTGGGGAGGCTGGCCAGGGAGGGGACACTCACCGAAAGACTGAATGCATTTCTCCAGCAGGTCATCTTCGCTGCAACCGCCCTCATTCAGCATGCCCAGAGCCATGGAAGCCAGGACCTTGCTGATTTCCCGGGGGCTGGGGCACGTCTTGTGGCGGCGGGCCTGTCGGGGCCGGCCCCGGCCCCCTGTCTTCCCCGGGCATTCCTGGTGGGACTTCCTGTGGACACATTCCCTGGGGAATCATGGGAGCTCCTTCCTTGAGGCAGACCCCCCCAGAATTCTTCTTGACCCCAAAGCCCCAAGGCATCCTAAAGGCAAGGTCCTAGCATTAGTCCTGACCTACCGTGGTGCCATAGGAGAAAACCCCAGGAGTAATCCAGATTATGGGAGCCTTCTCCTACAGGTAAACTCCAAGGGTCATGCCTGTCCTCTTCAGGGAATCAGCGGGGAAAACCCTAGGACTACCCTGAACCACCTCTCCCAGCGAATCATGGGAGAAGACCCCCAGGACTACTAAGGACCCTCCAGGAATCATAAGAACTCTCTCCTCCGGGCATTGTCCCCCAATTCCCCTTGACTGTATGGTCCCAAGACATCTTGGGAGAGACTTCCTGTTGGCAGACGGGTTACTCCTGACCTCCCAGGGAATCATAGGAGAAGACCCCCAGAATTATTCTTGTCCTCCCCAGGGGGAATCATGGGAGGTTCTGCCTTCAGGGACACTCCTCAGAATTCCCCTTTGCTTTTCAACACCTACCCCTCCTCCCCCCAGTCCTCATGAGAGAAGCGGACGCCTGAGATTCCATCTCTCCCTCCTCCCCGACCTTGACCGCCACTAAGGTGACAGACCCCTCCCCCAAGCCAGCCTTTCGGTGGGACTGGAGTCTTAGCTGCAAGCCTGGGTCCCTAGATTTGGAGCCTGGAGAGAAGATACAGGCGCAAAGTAGCCTCACCGGAGCCCTTCAGAGCTGGGCGCGGTCCCTGGGGCTGAGGCAGCTTCAAGGAAAGTTTAAAAATAACCCTCACTCTGCCCTGTGCCTCCCCAAGGCTCCTGTTCCAGTTGGGGAAAGAGGGTAACGGGGAGACAGGGATGGTGGAGGAAGGAGGGAGAAGAGTCCAGGCAGAAGGCCTTGGCTTCCACAAGAGTCAGACAAAACTGGGTTGGAGAAATTTATGCTGGCTGTGAGACTTTGTGTTAATCACATAATTTCTCTGGACCTCAGTTTCCTCATGTGAAAAATGAGAGTTGTCTTTGGACCTTCCCCAAGAATTTATTATGAACATTCAATGCCTTGCTCTTCAAAAGTGCTAAATAAGGGATTTAGTTCGCTTAGGCTCTTAAGTGGCCAGAGGTGAGAAAGTTAAATTTGAGATGCAGAGAGAGAATGTGATGGAGCAAACTAGAAGCCAGGCCTGGGGAATGGGGGTGAAACCGGAAATCAGGAGACCCCCATAACAAGGGCACTGCCATGTCCCTGGTGCATCCTAAAGGCTCGGTAATCAGTTTGAATGTTGTCGAGTAACAGCTGGCATTACTGAGCACTGAATGTGTAACCGGGCAGAGGGTTGAGCATCCATCTAGTTTAGGGGTTCCCAGAGCATGGTCCCCAACCAATCCCAACAGCATCACCTGGGAACCTGAGAGAAATACAAATTCTTAGGCCCCACCCCAGACCTACAGAATCAGACACCTTGAAGGTGGGCCAGCAGCCTGTGTTTTAGAAGCCCTCCAGGTGGTCCTGATGTGTGCCCAAGCTTGAGAACCACAGGTCTAGACTGTACCACCGAGGACTCATGCGTCCCTCTGAGGAGGGACTATGATTATTCTATTGACAGAAGAAGAAACTGAGGCACAGAGCGGGTAAGTGACTTACCTAAGGTCACACAGCCAGAAAATGAGGCAGCCAGGTCTCCACCATTAAACTCCTGGAGATTATAGGGAGGGGACCCTTTGCCTATCAAAGACATGCTGGGGGAGACAGAAGGAGCTGCCTAGGCTATGGACCCAGCCACCATGGCCCCTGTGAGGACAGGAGGGCAGGTGATAGGAAGCCGATTCCAGAACCTGCTGGCATAGCCAGCTGCTAAGCCCTTCCTTACCTTCGGACTCTCTGCCCCCTGCAGCGTCTGGGGCAGCCAGGAGTTGCTTAAGAGGCCGGGGAGCCGCCTTGCCCTGCGTCACACTCCCCTCCCCTGGGGCAGGGCCCTGCAGGAGGCTGCAGTTTTCAGTTCTGGGGGCAGCCAAGAAGACCCCAGGGAGGACAGAGACACCCAGCCTACGGAATTAGGTTGGGGGCGTGAAGGGCGCGGGGAGATCAGAGCAGCTCAAATTCCAGAAGAGCAAGGATAAGACACAGACGCCCAAGCAAACAGCCCCAGCCTGAGCTGGCTCTGGACTCCCTGAAGCATCTTTCTACCTGGCATCCCCTGCTCCTGCTGCGGCCCCCCGAGAGTAGCCCGACACGCTATGCCCCTCGTTAGAACCTCCCCAAACTTCCCATGCAGCCCAAGCGAGACCCAGGGGCTTAAGGCGCTCCTGGTCTCTTGGAGAAGGGTCCCCTCACCTCTTGCTGTCTTTCCTGTTCATGCTTCCTTGAGGGGAAGGGGTCTTTTAAGAGTGTGGCTCAGCTCCTCCCCCCTCACCAATGCTCCAGCTTCTTAGCCCCTTGGGAGCTGGGGCCACCTCCGTGCTTGGGAAGGAAAGAGGAACTGCCCCTCCCCACCCAGCCCCAGGCCAGGGGGAAGGAAGAGGCTGGGGAGAGACCAAAGGTCCCTCCTCCCCCCACATGGGGATCCCTTCAGGCTGAGGTTTCCGGTGCTGTCGGCCGCCACCCCCAATCATCCAGCGGCGTCTCTCTCTATCTCCCCCATCTTTCAGTCTCCAGACCCGTGATTCTCTGTTCTGTCACTGTCAAGCTTCAATAAGAGCAGTTTTTAAAAAAATGTATGCCTAATATGACACATTTATGTAAACACACTCAAAAGAAAAGTCTATATTTCTATGAGGACATATTCATGTATAATAATGCACAGCAGTTTGATTGGAAAGTCACAAGACATAATATTTTGTATATTTCTTCTTATGTTTCTTTTATTTCTAGCTTAGTTTTAATAATACCATTTATAGCCCAGAAAACATTTTCACTTTATTCCTTTTATTGTAAGAAAACCTTATGTAGCACCTACTGTATACCACACACTGTTCTAAGGGCTCTTAACATATTAACTCATTTAATTCTCACACAAACTTTTTTTTTTGTGGCTGTGTTGGGGTCTTCATTGGTGCGCATGGGCTGTCTCTAGTTGCGGCGAGAGGGGGCTACTCTTCGTTGCGGTGGGAGGGCTTCTCGTTGTGCTGGCTTCTCTTGTTGTGGAGCACGGGCTCCAGGAGCGTGGGCTTCAGTAGCTGTGGCACGCGGGCTCAGTAGTTGTGGCTTGTGGGCTCTAGAGTGCAGGCTCAGTAGTTGTGGCGCACGGGCTTATTTGCTCTGTGGCATGTGGGATCTTCCTGGACCAGGGATCGAACCTGTGTCCCCTGCATTGGCAGGAGGATTCTTAACCACTGTGCCACCAGGGAAATCCTCACATAATCTTAAAGACTGTTATCTTAGTATAAAAATATTGCAGATGGAAGTTAACACTTGGGGAGCCCCCTCCCCATCCCACTGTCCCTGTTAGGCAGGGGTGACCAATATCATACATGGTTGGGTTTCATCTGATCTGTTGGCTGTGCTTTTAAGTACGTAGACACATGCTCATAGAAACACAGACTTTTCTTTTGAGTATGCATGCTTGTTTTCGCTTACCTAAATGTGTCATGCCTGACATATTTTTTTGACACATTTTTAAATTGAAGTACAAAAAAGAGTCAAATCATAAGTGTTTAGGTTGTTGAATGGTGACAAACCGAATATGTCCCTGTGACAGTCACACAAATCAAGAAATAGAACATTTCCATTCCCCATAAGCCCCCTTGTGTTCCTTCCCAGTGCTATCTCCCAAAAGTTACCAGTAACCTGATTTCTAACAGAGTAGTTTTGCCTGGTTTTGAGCTGTATATAAATGGAAACAACTATCTGTCTGGTTTCTTTTTTAAAAAAAAAAAAATTTATTTATTTATTTAGGCTGCTCCTGGTCTTAGTTGCGATGTGTGGGATCTTTAGCGGTGGCATGCAGGATCATTTATTGCAGTACGTGAACTCTTAGTTGCAACATGCATGTGGGATCTAGTTCCCTGACCAGGGATCGAACCCAGGCCCCCTGCACTGGAAGTGCGGAGTCTTAGCCACCGGACCACCAGGGAAGTCCCTGGCTTCTTTCATTCAACATCATGTCTTTGTGATTCTTCCATGTTATATTGAGCTGTAGCTCATTCCTTTGGTTGTTGTATAGTCTTCCATCATGTGATTAGTCCATGATTTATTGATTGATTTTCCTGTGATGGACATTGAGTTGTTTCCAGTTTGAGGCTGCTGTGAATAATGCTGCTGCTGTTATTCTAGCCCCTGACTTTCGGTGAACATTGTGGTGTGCAGTTCTGTAGGGGAGATACCCAACAGTGGATTAATGGTCACAGTATTTAGTATGATTCTGCCAACCTAGTAAGTGAGTCCATTCAACCAAAGCTCTCTTAGAAGTCTATTTTTGCACTGAAAGAAGTCACCATGGATTTTTTTTTTTCAGGCCAGAACATTTAGACAAGCACAGAGCCCATTCTCTTTAGCTTTTCCATTCCATGCCATGCCGTATGGTTGCAGACCCTCTCCATGTTTTCCTCCACCTGCCTTTTCTCTTCTCTCTCCTTTGATCTCAAGAGTGCTCTCCGTGATGTGCTGTCTGTCTGACTCTCAGCCTATCTCCTCGGCACCTGCTTTACATGAGGTGATGTAACAGCCCTGGCTGAGCCCAGCTTATAGTGGGAGAGTGTCTCCAGGCCCCCAGGACTCAGAGAAGCCTCAGAGAGGGAGACGGGCAAAGGTCCCTGGCACTGGTGTAAACGTGTGCCGCCCTCATGGCCCTCGGGGATGGTTAATACCAACAATAACACCAACAACCGCAAAGGAAAAGACTGCTGAAGCAAACCACAAAAACTCATGAGGCAGAAACAGGATGCATTTGATAACATCCAAATAAAGATTTCTTTTAATGAGGACACCATGGAACAAATATCAGATGACAGAGAGGAAAAACAATATTTAAAATGTGTAAAATCGGGACTTCTCTGGCGGTCCAGTGGTTAAGACTTTGAGCTTCCACTGCAGGGGGCGCGGGTTTGAGCCCTGGTGGGGGAACTAAGATCCTGCATGACTCGTGGTGCGGCCAAAAAAAAAAAAAAAAGAAAGTTTAAAATCAAGGAGAGATTAATATCTAGAATGGAAAAGGGACAGCGGCAAGTCAGCAAGAGAAAAAGACAGCCGCTCTGATAGAAAAATGGGCAAAGACGGTGAGGGTGAGGAGGAGACCCCAAAACTCTCTTGACAGGCACCTGAGACGGTGCTAGAAATTATTGGTAGATCAGGGAAGTGCAAATTGAAACGACAGTGAGTCATCCTATTGGTCTGGCAAAAATTAGAAGTTGGAAAAATGCCAAGTGGAGGTTGGGGCCTTGGGGACGGAGGAATCCTATGTACTGATAGGGGACAGCCCTTCCTGAGGACCGCTTGGCGCTGCAGTCAAATTAAATGTGTGCGTGGAGCTGTGACCCCACGGTTAGCTCCTGGGTGTGCATACCGAGACCTTCTCCCTCAGTTCCACGCGGGGACATATACAAGGACATTCACTGCAACGTTATTTTGGGGGAGGTGGGGGCAGCCTGGGTGTCACCTCCGCAGGCGGGAGGGGGAATAAACAGAAGGGGACTGTCACCAGGGAGGCCTGCAAAACCCCCGCAGCCACAGACCAGGTGTCCACAGAGCAACATGGGTAGGTCCTAAAACACATAATGATGACTGACAGAAAAAGGAAATGCTATTAATATCTTATGATGTAATGCACAATGACACAGAATAATTTTCTGTTATATATACAACTCTGAGGGAAAACTTCATATTTAATATACAAGTGTGCATTATATAGTGTATGACAGATAAACATATCGTTGTGTTACATAATTATATTAGTCTAAATATCTAATTATATAATTACGCATTATATAATCTAATAATATGGTACAAACGTATGTGCCATTACAGTTGTATCAATAAATCAATATTTAACTATGTAACACATAGAAATCTATTATACCTTAACATTTTATGTATAATTTTATTGAACTGCAAGATATTGTTTTGTATAACTTATTAGATACCATTACATGTTAATTTTTTTTTGGCCACACCGCGCAGCGTGTGGGAATTTAGCTCCCCAACCAGGGATCGAACCCGTGCCCCCTGCAGTGGAAGCATGGAATTCTAACCACTGGACCACCAGGGAAGTCCCAATAATAATTTTAATAGATCCCTGTATCAATCAGTTACCATGTGGTAGGCACTAATCGGTTTCCTCATGGAATCTTCTTCACAACCCCAGGAGGTGGGGGCTATCCTAAATTAGTCTAGTTGACAGATGAGGAAACTGAGGCCTAGAGGCATGAAGCTACCTGCCTGGCAGGAGGTCCAGGTGTGTGTGGCATCCTGTGTTGGGCCTCTAGTCCCCAGAGCTGCCAGTTTTAGGGAACTGCAGAGGCCCTTGGCCCCAGCTCCCCAGCTCCCAAGCCTCTTCCAGCCCCCCCTCCCCCGAGGTGGCCAGGAACAGGAAGGAGCTGGTTGCCCCTCTCAGTGCTCCCTTACTTACAAAGCCCAGGGTGCTCATCTGCATAAGGGTGGCCCTCGTTGGCTCAGGCAGCCCCTGGGGAGATAGAAGATTAGAATTCTGGGGGGGTGTAGCCTGGCCCTGGTGAAGTGGCTTTTTGTTGTAACTGGGAGATTTTATGCAAATATAGAGACAGTATAGTGGAATGGTTAAGAACCCTGGCTCTGGGTTCAAATCCCTGGCTCAGCCTCTGTGTGACCCTGGGCAAGCACTCTCTGTGCTCAGCTTTCCTCATCTGGAAAATGGGCACCATACAAGTACTGACTTCACAAGATTACTGTGAGAACTATAGTCATCCCTCAGCATCCACAGGGGTTTGGTACCAGGACCCCCTTGGATACCAAAATCTGTGGATGCTCAAGTCCCTTATATAAAATAGCGTAGTATTTGCATTAACCTACGCACATCCTCTGGTAAAATTTACATCATCTTTAGATACTTATAATACCTATTACATATGTATTACATATGTATTACATACCTATTACAATGTAAATGCTATGGAAATAAATAGTTGTACATACAATGTAAATGCTATGGAAATAGTTGTACACACAATGTAAATGTTATGGAAATAGTTGTACACACAATGCAAATGCTATGGAAACAGTTGAGGGCCTGTGGCAAATTCAAGTTTTGCTTTTTGGAAATTTCTGGAATTAAAAAAAATTGGGGGGGCTTCCCTGGTGGCGCAGTGGTTAAGAATCCGCCTGCTAATGCAGGGGACATGGGTTCGAGCCCTGGCCTGGGAAGATCTCACATGCCGCGGAGCAACTAGGCCCGTGAGCCACAACTACTGAGCCTGCGCGTCTGGAGCCTGTGCTCCGCAACAGGAGAGGCCGCGATAGTGAGAGGCCCGCGCACCGCGATGAAGAGTGGCCCCCACTTGCCACAACTAGAGAAAGCCCTCGCACAGAAACGAAGACCCAACACAGCAAAAATAAATAAATTAATTAAAAAAAATTTTTGTTTTTGATCTGCAGTTGGTTGAATTTGCAAATGAGAAACCCACAGATATCGGTGGGGGGGGGCGGCTGTACCTCGTTTATTCAGGTCGTGTCCTTAAAACCATACGTGGCAAGGACCACACATTTTTATTTCCTCCTCTAAACAATGTAAATAATAGCAGGATTGTTGTGAGAACTAATGAGATTCAGTGAAAAGGTCATAGCCCAGAGCCTGAAATGTGACCGGCACACAAAAGACTGTAGATAGTAGATACTGTGCCTATTATTCCTGCCTCATACGTTTTTATAATAATGATGATGATGACGAAGACCATGATGACGCTAGCAACACTTAACATTTTCTCTGTATAGGTAGTTTTTTTATTATTATTAATTGATTAATTTATTTATTTTGGGCTGCGTTGGGCCTTTGTTGCTCCACGCAGGCTTTCTCTAGTTGTGGCGAGTGGGGGCTACTCTTCGTTGCGGAGCGCGGGCTTCTCATTGCGGTGGCTTCTCTTGTTGCGGAGCACGGGCTCTAGAGCGCTAGAGCTAGAGTGCTAATCTTCCTGGACCAGGGCTCGAACCCGTGTCCCCTGAATTGGCAGGCGGATTCTTAACCACTGCGCCACCAGGGAAGCCCTGTATAGGTAGCTTTTTAAATACAATTTTTTTTTTTTTTTTTTTTTTTGCGTTCTGAGAACAAAGGCTCCCGGGAGACCGCGGTTTCAGTCCTGGCTCTGCTGCTTAGTCCTGTGTGGCCTTGGGCCAGTCACTCCAGTTCTTCAGACGCGCAGGCTCAGCGGCCATGGCTCACGGGCCCAGCCGCTCCGCGGCATGTGCGATCTTCCCGGTCCGGGACATGAACCCATGTCCCCTGCATCGGCAGGCGGACTCTCAACCACTGTGCCACCAGGGAAGCCCTAAATACAATTTTGAAAGGTTACTTTTCATTTACAGTTATTACAAAATATTGGCTATATTCCCCGTGCTGTACAATATGTCCTTGAGCCTATCTTACTCCCAGTAGTTTGTACCTCCCACTCCCCCTCCCCTTTATGGCTCCTTCCCCGCCCCCCCCGCCCCCACTGGTAACCACTAATTTGTTCTCTATATCTGTGAATCTGCTTCTTTTCTGTTATATTCACTAGTTTGTTGTATTTTTTAGATTCCTCATGTAAGTGATATCATACGGTATTTGTCTTTCTCTGTCTGACTTATTTCACTCAGCATAATGCCCTGCAAGTCCATCCGTGTTGCTGCAAAGGGCAAAATTTAGTTCTTTTTTTATGAGTAGTATTCCATTGTGTATAATATACCACATCTTCTTTATACATTCATCTGCTGATGGATATTTAGGATGCTTCCATCTCTTGGCAATTGTAAATAATGCTGCTATGAATATTGGGTGCATGTATCTATTTGAATTAGTGTTTTGGGTTTTTTTTTTTTTTTCAGATACATACCCAGGAGTGGAATTGCTGGGTCATATGGTAGTTTTATTTTTAGTTTTTTTTGAGAAACTTCCATACTGTTTTCCACAGTGGCTGCATCTGTATTGGTACAGTTTTAAGTGCTGCAGATAATCTAATTTAATCCTTGCAGCAGCCCTGTGAGGTAGGTACTATTAATATCCTCCTTACCAGTTGAGGAAACTGAGGCACAGAGAGGCGAAGTGACTTGTTCAAGGTCACACAAGAGTGGCAAGACAGGGATTTGGATCCAGTCTGTCTCAGAGTCCATATTTTTAATCACTGTGTATGGTGCTTTTTAAAGCCAGGAGACCTAGTGCGCATCCCCTCTCTGCTGTACGACATCAAGCAGGGGCTTGCCCATTCAGAGCCTCAGTTTGCTCTCTGTGAAATAGGAGAATGATGGCACCTTCCTTATCGCGACGGGGGAGAGAGGGTAGCTGCCTTAAAGACACTCCCCCAAGCCCCGCCACCCCAAGCGCACCTTTGGCCAAGGTTTGGGGTTTGTAGGCGGGGCTCCGTCAAAGGGGCGTGGCCTTGGCCGTCCTGCTCCAATGGGGACCCGGGGGCGGGGACCTCCTCCCAGCTCTGTCCAGCACAAGAGTCCTCCACGCAGTTCCATCTACGCCGCGGGTGCCTCTGGCGTCTCCAGAGGTCTCCGACACCAATTCGCTCCCAGCCCACCTGTCCAACCTTCGGCCCCCTCCTCTTAGTCACCGACCTCAGCCCCAGCACCTCTGGCCTCGACATCATGGGTGACGGAGGAGAGGGCGAGGATGAGGTCCAGTTTCTGCGGACGGTGCGTATCTCTGTGTTGGAGTCTCTGGGACTATCTCTCTGGTCTGAGTGTCTCTCTGTCTCCGATGTCTTTGTCCTGATTGCTGGTGGTCTCTGAGACTCTGGGGTCTCTCCTCTGTCCCTTTGGGTGACTGTCACTCCGTCTTTCTCCGTTTTTGTTTCTCTTAGTCTCCCCCATCTTTCTCGTCAGAGAATTATCAGAATCTGGGACTACAGAATGGGGAGGAGGATCCTCCCTCCTCCAACCTCTCTTCTGACACTAGCGATTTGTCCCAGCGAAGGGGGCCGCTGAGAGAGCACCCCCTCCCACCACTCTGGAAGCAGGCACTTGGGGAAGGTGGTTCTAATTCCTGAGCTTAATTTAGCTGTCCCCCTCCCCCACCCGCCACTTAGCCCTAATTCTCTTTTTGCTCTAGACTCTGACCTATTTAAATTCTTGGGAAGAGAGCTGTGGTGGACTGAAGGACACAACTCCTTTGAACTCCCAGCCCTTGAGGGTCTCCTGAGGGTCCCCCTGTTTCTGGGTCTCCTTTCTTCCCCCACTTGGTTTTGGAGAGAAGGGTCAGATATGGCTGCTAATGGTCTCTGGGTGGTGTCTCTCCCTATCTGTCTCTTTGGGTTGTCTGTGTCTCTGTCTCTTTCCATCTCTGGCTCCCTGTCTCTGTCTCTGGCTTTGTTCTTTGGCTTCAGGCCCTCTGTGTTTCTCACTGTGTCTTCAACTGTGTCTCTCTCTGCATCTCTGACCCTCGGCTGGCGGGGGGGCAGGGATGGGAATTGGAACAACAGGTGTCCCGCCCAGAATAGTCCGCTTTTCTGGGGCCTGGGCAGGGGACAGGGAGAGGATGGGGGGAGGGGCTGCCCATCTCGAAGTCCTTCCCACTTTTCCCTCCCAGTGGTTCTACCGCGTGTGGGGCTGTGAATATGGGAGGGGATATTCTCTCTTCTGGGCCAGGTCCGCTGATCCTGCACTAGCCCCTCCCCACACCCTCCAGGCCCTGGGAAATGCTGACACAGCATTCCGGCCCCAGAATAGGACCCTGGTGAGCCGGCTCTGGTTTCCTGGGAGGGAGGAATGAACAGCTGGGGCTGGTAGTGAAGGATAGGGACAGCTGGACATTCGGCCATGGGAGGAGGCCTAGCTTCACCGTAGACTCTTGCACTGGCTCCAGTCCCTTAGCAGACACCATGGGTTGGGCTCTCCCCTCCTCCCCAGCCCTAAGACTGTGGCCATGGCCTTGAGCCCCTGAGCAGCCACTCTACGTCAGGCCCCATGCCCAGGGCCTCAGCCTCCTGAGGCATCTAATTATATCCTCGCTGCCCTATCATCTGAGGTAGGGCCCTATCTTTATCTCCCTGGGAGTTTTGAGGGAAACCGAGGCCTGAGTGGGAGTCACTGACCAAGGTTAAGGCCAGGAAGTGTCATCTCTGGATGCCCCTGGGGGCCAGCCCTCCTGCTTTCATAAGAGGAAAACTGGGCTCAGACTTGCCTGGCTCGCCAGTGTTGGATTCTAGAGGCTTGGCCTTGGCATCTCTTGGCCCCAGGCTGGGTCCATTTTCCTGAACTTTACTGAGGTTATGTGGTGGTTTTCTCAAACGTTTTGGATCTCATCCCACTGGTAAGAAATATATTTTATATTGCAACCCAGTACATGCATATATTCACATACGTTATAAAAAGTCAACTTTATTGAGCTATAATGGACATGCAATAAATTGTACCCCTTTTAGGTGTTACAGTTGACAAGCTGTACACACCCATGTAACCACTATCATAATCAATAGAACATTTCCTTTACCCCAGAAAGTTCCCTTTGGCTCTTTGCAGTAATCACCCTGCCCATCTGCTTTATGTCACCATAGATTCCATAAGTCACTAACTAGTGTTTCATATAAAATATATGCTCAGTTGTCTTGCTTCTTTTGCACACTGTAACATTTTTGACATTAATCCATGTAGTGTGTATCAAGAATTCATTTCTTTTTGTTGCTAAGTAGTATTCCATTGTGTGAATACGCTACAATTTGTTTATCAGTTCACCTGCTGACGGACATTTGCGTTGCCTCCAATTCATGCTCTTATGCTCAAATTAGGTGCATTCACACACAACTATTTTTAACTGAAACAGGTTTCATTAAATATAGGTAGCCCTTAGAACACAAGGGGCATGCTGCTATTTTCTGTTCTTGCTCTACTTTTATTTCACTTTTTAAGCATGATGGGCATGGCCCCCAAGTTCATTTCATTTCCTTTTGATGGGTGGCAACATCCAGCCCTGCCCAGGCTGGGGTTCCTCAAAGCATGGCCCATGTCAAAACCTCCTGGGGGCTGGTTAATGGTCCAGATTCCCTGCTGACCCCAGATCTACTGAATCAGGCTCTTGGTGTTGAGGGGGAGACTGGGGCAGCAAGGAAGTTGCATTGTTAACCAGGCTACCCCCCTTCATTCTGATTCAGGAGAAAGTTAGAGAATCATTGGTGTAGGGATTAGGCTCCCTGTCCCTGGTTTATATCTTGGTTTTGCCATTTGCCTGCTTCCTAACTTTGGGCAAGTGATTTTTATTTTTCTCTCTGAGCCTCAATTTCCCAATCTGGAAAATGGGGACAAAAATATGTACCATAAGGATTCAGTGGGTCCATGCAAATATCTCTCTGGGCTCGTCTCCTCCCACTTTCTCCCTTGCTCCTGATGGCAGCAGCGCCAGGCTGTCTCCCTTGCTTTTTCTGAATACCCACGGCCCCAGGCCTTTGCACAGGCCAACTCCTCTTCTGGGAATTTTCTTCCTCCAGAGATGATTGGGCCTGATTCCTTCTTGTTATTCACACAAGGCTCAGCTCAAATGTCACCTCCTTGGAGAGGCTGTCACTTCACCCCCCTCACTGATGTCATCTCTACCCCAAAAGCCACTCTCTTACATCACCCTGGGTTATTTTTTCCATAACACTTATCACTGAAATTAACATTATAAATAGATTTACCTGTTCATGGCATTTCCCCCCACAAGGACGTCGGCCCCCCGAGGACAGGGAATTTGTCTGCTTTATTCGCTGCTCTATATCCAGTGCCTAGATCAGTGCCTGGCACATAGCAGATGCTTAATCAGCGTCTATTAGATGAATGTAAAGCCCTGAGCATGAGGTCTAGCAGAGAGTATGTACTTAATAAATGCAAGCTGTATGATCCCTGTGAATACACGGCATATGCCAAGATGTCGGCGTTGGGGGTAATAGGACAGAGCAGTCCTGGGGCCTCTGGCCAACAGGATGAATCTCTCTCCCTCCTCCCAGGCTGACAGAAAGAATGAGGGCTGCCCGTGTGGGGTGAAGCCCAGGATTTGCTGGAAGGGCTGGAGTCTGTGTGACTTCAGGCAGAACGCCTAGCCTCCTTGAACCTGTTTCCTTTGCTGTAAAATGGAATAATCACTGTCTTAACTGTGGTTAAACACTGCGGTCTCCATCTGTTTTTTTTTTCCCATCAATTTTGATTGAAACCTCTATCAGTAAAAATGTTGAGCAAGGCCCCACATACATTTATATTAGTTATGAATGTAACCTAGGCTATTCTACTAACATATCAAGAGGTGGTCTAACGTTCTAAAAGTGGCATATTGGGACTTCCCTGGCGGTCCAGTGTTTAGGACTCCACACTTCCACTGCAGGGGGTGCGGGTTCGATCCCTGGTCGGGAAACTAAGACCTCACAAGGGAAACTAAGATCCCACAAGCTGCGCCGGCTGTGTGACCTCAGGCAAATCACTTCACCTCTCTAGGCCTCTGTTTCCACAGGTTCACATACTAGGACTTACCTCAGAAGGTTGTTTATTTTACTTAAAATTTTAATTTATACCCTCGAGATTATTTCAAACTTAGAGAAAAGTTGCAAGGTTAGCTCGGAGAACTCCCATGTGGCCTTCAGTCATTTCCCCCAAATGTTAGGATGTAGCATGTCTGCTTTATCATTCCCTCCATCTCTCCCTCCCTCTCTCTCCCTATTTTTTTCCTAAGCTGTTTGAGAGTAAGCTGTGGACATGATACCCTTAACCCCTAAATCCTTCAGTGTCCGTTTCCTAAAAAAACAAGGGATGTCCCTCACAAAACCACAGCACAGCTATCAAAATCAGGAGATTTCGTATGGCTATGATACCATCATCTAATTCACAGGCTGTTTCACCTTTCACCACTTGTCTCTATACCATCTTTTATGGCATTTCCCCTCCGTCCAGGATCCAGTCCAGACTCTGGCACTGCATTCAAGAGTCATTAGACAGCACTCCTTAAATGATAGCTACTATTAAAATACACAAAAGAATAATTAGATAAGGCTGAACTCAAAAGCCATTTAACTTGAGGCGCTCATATCTTCCACCCTCCAGCGACTCGCCTTGTGGACCCCCACCTGGGAGTCCTCTGGAGTCAACTGGACTGGGGTTCAGATCCCAGCTGCTTCTCTTATCAGCCGTGTGGCCTTGGACAAGCCATGTCCCCTCATTGAGCCTCGGTTTCCCCATTTTAACGTGGGGATACCACTGGCTTGGATCTCGTGGGGATGTTAGAAGCACGTACAGTGCTCAACACGGGCCCCCACTTGATAAATGGCGAGGGTGGCTATTATTAGTCACATCTTTTTCACGGGGAGAAGGGCCAGATGGGTGGCCCATGGTACAGTGTCTGCGGGATGCGGGTGGGATGCGGGCGCCCACCCTGACCCTCTGCCCATCCCCAGGACGACGAGATGGTCCTGCAGTGCAGCGCCATGGTGCTCAAGGAGCAGCTCAAGCTCTGCCTGGCCGCCGAGGGCTTCGGCAACCGCCTCTGCTTCCTGGAGCCCACCAGCAATGCCCAGGTCTGCGCAGGACGGAAGGAAGAGGGGGTCTGAGGGGCAGAGAGCCTGGGGCCCAAAGAAGAGGGGTCTGGGAGTCTGGAGAGGAGAT